>NW_025765243.1:0-221279 GCF_003918875.1 Haliotis rubra
ATCCCAAGCATTTATCTATGTCTTGAGATCTGGACTACACGAAGGCCAAGGTAGATTTGCTACAGCCTCTTGTGGGAAGAAGTGTCCAAAGGCACGTGCACGATGTGATCTAGCTGTTGTATGGGGGTGGGGGTTGGGGTGGTTCCACCTTAGTGGTCCGTGATTTCTATTCAATTATCTTATAGTGGTATGAGTTTGCGACTCGAGTGTTCACAGGACAAACTAATGCTTAGTCTCTGAGAATTATATATAATTTTGATAATAACCAACAAGCCCGTTTAAATTGAAAAGGATCCCTAAGGACCCCAGAGATTCCAGAACCTGAGGAAATCTGGACTTGTTTTATTTAGGTTTTTAGCACTGCAGAGAGGGCATGTGGAGGAGGAAAATAATGTGGTTCAGGGACAGTGAGACAGAATAAGCATAGGTATTCAAAGTAGAATTAATATCACACAATGAGGGGAATTTAGCTGCTATTTATAAAGGTCAAAATATCACAGCGCATTTTGTTAAATCACTAGCCAGTTTAAAATAAGCTGTCAAACAAGGAACAAAGTATTTTACATATCTGTCAACAATAAACGGTTGTAGCTTTTAAATTTCACGTGAACCTGTATATGCGTGAATGGGGCCCTGTCTATAGGCATTAATACATAACACTATGCTATTTTGCATAGCAGAATCGCTTACTCACTGAGCCGTCTCTGAAGAGACATGTGACAGCTGTGATTGGATGAAAAAAAAGTGTAAGGTGTTATGTTTGTTAAAAGCTTTCCAGCATCCAGTCATTAAAACTGACCACCATTTTAAGTATTTAATGCTGTCATTTGTATCAATTATGTGTACAAATTATGTTCAAGTAGGTGACAGTTGGTGCGGACCTGGGAGGGTTGATGTGTTAGCTTCCTGTGCTCGCAAAGTTATCCGGTTCAAGTTGACCAGAAATTGTTTTATTGTAAGTTAAAAGGTCAGACTGTAATCATGTGTGCATGGTTGTTGATTATTTTCAGCGTGGTCACAAACGGTCAGCTTCAGCTGTTTAAAGGTCAGACTGTAATCATGGAGTACATGGCATGGATAATTTTCAATGTGATGTTGAATGTATGCTGACAAGTGGTCGCTTCCATTATGTAAGGAGACAAGTGTCTGACCGGAATTATTGAGCAGTAATCAGTAAGCAGTTCAGGACAGAATGGTCACTGAATATCTCAAGTAGTTTGGTTGTACAGCGATGAAATGATTTAGCATTTGTCATATATAATACTGAATAAAGAAATATGTGTTCTCCTGTAAAACTTTCACTTTTACTCAACATTTTAAAACTTTTACTCTCAAATTGCAAACATGAAAAACACCCATCTTATGTCCATGTTTATGACACTTATTTGACATCATGTGACATAGGTTACTCACATGCCGTTAGTCGCCTTTTACGACAAGCATGGGTTACTGAAGAGTAGCCCTAGACCTTCATGGGTACAATACATTTAAAAACAAGAAAGATATACAGATTTCATTGTTTATTAGCTCAGTTTCAAATGAGTAGGCTTTAGGATAGGAGCTCACCCAAATGTCTACTTTACCTGTTGTGCTAATTGTATTATTGCCCTTCCTCAACGTCCGGCCCTTCACTCTCTACATCAGATGTCATGTCTTCATAATCATCATCAATTAAGTCTTCTACCCAAGATTTATATTGGTACAGTTTGGAAAACCGTCATGATACATATCATTTGTATCTTTTTTACTCGTTTCAGTATTCCTTGTGTCTTTGGTCCATACTACATATGGTACAGATAAGTAATAAATCGGGCATACGTCTCTTTAAACGTGCTCCAGATGAATTTCTTCAGTTTGGCTTGAATCATGTCTTTGTTTATACTTCTTTTCATGTACAGCTGTCGTTTCTCATCCGAAAAGTCTTTATTTACCTCACACGTCCGTGAATACATTCGTTTTATACCTTGCTCCTCGAGATCAACTATGTTATTTTTCCTGTTGCCATGTGTGACATCTTTTAACGATTCATCATCCTCATCAGTTTCCATTTCAGGACATTGTTTATCGTGTAAATGTCTTTGTATAGTTGTGGTTATTGCTAAACAAGTGACCACAATAGTCAATCTGACAGAGGACATGGTCTCTTCACAGAGAAGTTGTCGTCTTCCTCCCACTTCCTTTTCACTTAGGGTATTCCAGGTGGACCCACTGAAGACTTTTCAGGACACCAGTTTCTTCTGTGTTTTTGCAAATCATACTGCACGTCTTGAAACACGAGTCCACAGTCATCACAAGATGGCATTGTTGGGGGAGGTTTTCTTCACACATCTGCTCACTCTGAACGTCTAACTCGGACTGAATTGTCCTAGCTTGGAGGCCTCCTTTTAAATTAAATACGTTGGGACAAAGTCGCAAATGGGGAGGTGTTTGGGGTTTTTGATCTACCAACAAGTAGCCATAAGGCTTCTGGGTGGCCCTTTGAAATGAGCTCCATGAAGTGGTCTGTGTTACCTGGAAACATTTGCCTCGCCAAAGTCATGATGGGTTGTTGGTCAATAGGGTTGTTGAACAGAAGCAGATAATGACAGTTTTTCTTCGTTGTGTGGGATCCTTACTGTAATAGAAATTCTGGTTCAAGGATATCACTGAGAGATTACGATGATGACTTCCTTCGGTAAAAAAAATCTGTAATGCGTGGATCTTTGCTGGCAGTAGACATTAAGTCATCGAGGATAACCACGTTCACAACACTGGGGTCCAGAAATGCATCCTTTTCGAGATCAGAAGGAATGCCTTGATGAAATTTCACATAGGGATAAACATGGGTTTGAATGGCATTATAATGGCTGCCATCGTTTGTAGAGCCATATAATACGTTCAGGATAAGGTTTAATGTTCATTCTTTCTAGAAGCTGTTTCACTAAGTAGGTTTTCCCACAGGAGGTGGAGCCCTGAGACGATCATGGTGAATGGACGTTGCAGCCTTGATTCTTCAATGACTGGGTAGTACTTTCTGGTGAATGTGGTTGCACTGGTTGCTGCTGCTGTAGTTGCTGATGCTGATGATGATGTTGCCAAGTTTGCATTAATGAAAGAGGAGGTCCATGAGGTGGAGGTGATGCTTGTGGTGGTGGTGGTGATGGTGGTTGAGGAGGAGGAGAGTTGTTGATGTGGTTGTGGAGGAGGAGGAGGAGGAGGGAGTTGTTATGTTTCTGTCTTCTATGTCTCAACATATTGTCTGTCCTGGAAAAAGTCTGGTAGCACAGGACACGTTGTTGACTGCATGGTGGTCCGAGTCTAAATGGCAGGGAACCATGTCTACTGACTGCTTTTATCTAAAAAGTAGTCTTCCATTTCTTCATGGGAATCTGATAGGAACTTCCAACTTTAGATCCCCTTTCTTCTGCATCTGAATAAGAGCCTTGGTTTGTTCGACCACTTGTTGAGTAGGGGTAACAGAAATTAATCTTAGGTTGTACTGAGGGTTTCTTTTTGGTTTATCTTTCTTCCACTCTGGATCATACAGTTCCAAATGTCGATCGACAGACATTATGGGAGATTTTCTCCTCAACGCATTATAGAATGATAAGGATCTCCTTTCCCTTCAGCCCTGAGCATGTAAAATCGTGTCCACTGTCCACGGCTAAATGAAGTTAGATAGCCCTTGTGGCTCTGTTATTTAGATATCTTCATTGACCTTGGGCTTGGTGTAGCTTTCAACATCGCTGCCAGGATGGTCATACATGCTCTTTTCGGATTGACAAACCTAAGACAGGTGTACCAGATGTACTAAGCCAATGCTCTATCAAACAACCAGGCATTTTGAATGGCCTCATCTCTAAAGTGCATTGACAAACTGTGGTTTCAAAACAAATGCTACGATAGGCATGTTACTGGCAAAGACTCTTCCACATACTGTCTGTCTGTCGTCCAAGGGGTGAACTAATCTTCGTAACACAGCTAGATAGTTATTTCTATCATTTTTCCACAGGACACAGCGCCTTTCATATCGAGTCACTGGTAACCTTCCCTTTAATAACCTTTTGATAATACCATTGGCGGCAAGAATCTGTTTGCTGTTCATTTCTAAGATGTCTTGTCGAATCTCCTCAATGTCTTGAAACATTAACATGAACCTTAAAAATTCGTAATGTTTCAACACGTACTAGCCATAATAATTTCTTGCAAACAAGCTCTTATCGTGATTGGGATATCAATGAGATTAGTATTTGAGTAAACCTCTATTTATACATCAACAAAAGACTATACATAGACAACCAATGCATAGATATACTCTTAACATTGATTTATTTCTAATATTCACACATTTTACATCACTCTCTTGGTTGCAAATCCACATGACTACTACCCCAGCAGGCCATATGTTTCTGAGGTACTCCCACCAGGGCCAAATCACGGACAGTCTGGAGACCATTTTTCATGTTCGACCCAGGGATGCGCCATCTACTTCCCAGTTCTTGAGAACGAGCTCACATTGAAAACACTTGCAAGTGTCCCTCTGATTAAGTACACAAATCCTGCCTGGGCCATGCGACTAGGACTCGGTTTCATCTGCACTGACCAGTCCTTAAAACGAATCAAATCTTTTCTGGAATGAAGCCCATGCAGTACTGATTGCACAGCAATCGAGTGTCTTAATCGATTGGTAATGTCACACACATCCATGATATCCCAGAGCAGTGGTAATACGTCCGCACAGTACAGTGTCTAAACCAAGAATGGTATTACACCCAACGACTGTAGTCACTAGGGTTACAGAAGGAACACATGTTTCGTGTGAACACTCGAGTCGGCAAACTCATACCCACTCATAAGATAATTGAATAATAATCACACGGACCACTAAGGTGAACCTGAAGGTGACACACACACCTTGGCGGACTCGAAGGAGGGTGGGGTTCAACAATCGATTAGGTCACACAAAGGTCACACCTATGTAACGTCATAAAAAGAAAATGGCGGATTTGACCTTCTTATGGAAAACCGTAAAGACAAGATAGCTGGCGCTAATAAATTGCTGAATACCATCTCACATCGCACATCATGAGCGTTCAGAACCTTTGTCCGATGTCTCACTCTTTTTCACATAATACTTAACATAGCTAATCATCAAACACTGGGAAGGTGGTGTGTCCATAATGGTGCAACAAAACACACGTCATAATCCCGTGCAACCTAAACTGATATTTAATCTGTTGCAGCATGGCTAACATTGCGATTACAAATAAGTACCAGGCCCCTATTCTCGAAAGTGTCCCAGCTAAGACAGATCCTAACTAGTTAGGACAGAAGTTAGGACATCCTAACTTTAAGATAAGACCCATTCTCGAAACGATCCTATCCCTGTCCTAACTTGAGTTTCGATCCTAGCTAGGACAGCGAGCTCTTCAGTCGGTGAGATAGAAAAGCGAAGGGATTCCCATATGACGTCACAGCTTTTGGGAAATCCCCGAGCAGGCGTGATCAAAATGTCAAGCTCAGCGAGATGGCGACATGAAAAGCGAGAAACGTCAACTGGACTCGGAACGAGATGGATTGTTTAGTTGATGAGGTGGAGAAGCATAAGTCTATTCTATTTAGCTCATTTTTCATCCCTTGTTACCAACAGCAGAAGCAACAGATTTGGAAGGACATATCAAACAGGTGAATCTAATTATTCAATTTATTGATGCGATCAGCTCTCATAAATGTAAACAATGCAATGTCAAAGTAGGACTCATTGGCTCTGTTGGTCATTTTAGTCAAAATTATTGTTTTCACAGGCAAGTACTAATTGCAATTTCTCCTCTCGAAAAATAATTCAAAATAACTTTATCTGATTATATTTTTAGCAATCCCACAGAAATGGCTAATGTTATTGATCACAATATTTTGATGAGTGAATTTCAGAAAGACATTAGATATTTTATCATGAGCTCTGAGTACTGATGTGACTTTATTCAATCTATTCTTTTGATAATGAATTATACTGTTTAACAGTATATTACATGCTACTAAAGTTTTCATAACTGCTAAGAAAAGATTAGAATGTCTGCAGTGAAGTACACAAATCCTATTGAATTTTTTTCTCAGAGTCAGTGCTTGCGGGTCCTCTATCCGCTCATCAGAGGATGTCAAAAAACAAATGGACCACTCTAAAGTTAGACTACATAAAATATAATATTCATGTACTAAACAAGAACAGTAAACCTATCTAACATATTATAAGGATGCCTTCAATACTGCGGCTTTAACTTTGACAAACAAGCTGAAACAAAGAACTAACTTCCAAAAGAATAATTGTATTTATTAAAATAACATCTTTTTGAGAACATTAAAATCTACTAAAATTTAAAATGTACATATTTGGTTTTACAATAATTCAATTTCAGGCTGATAATTTTCTTCAAAGAAATGACTTTATCAAGGTCAGTGTTATATGAATGTAAATAATCTTAAAGATGGAAATAATTTGATATAATGTACCTTAATCTGTAACAGGAGTGACACAAGGAGGAAAGCCACTAGCCTAAAGAAGGCTATATTCCGGGGAGGGCCATCACCATCTCCACTGAGTGACTTTGAGTATAAGGTATATTGCATAAATCTATATTTGTATGAAGAAACGTAAGTAATGAAATTATAAAATTATGAATTTAAAAACTTGTTTATTACTGGATGTTGTTGATATGAGAATGTATAAATCAATGATATTTTCAGTATCATGGTACAGTCACTTTTTTGTACTGTATACCTGCACATGTCTCAAGTTAAATTTTTGCATTGTCACACCTGTAACAATGTGTCTATGTATAATCAAATTTATGCTTTTGTTTAATTACTGAAAAGTTCATTTATATTTTTACAGGTGGTGTCCCTCATTCCATCCGCACAAATCAATGGTTGCACAGGGGGGATGGATAGTGAAGACTTGTCAGGTATTCATCCGTTATCATAAAACACTTATGATATACAAGTGATCACCAAGTAATGTGTGGAATTAATGTTTTGTATAAGTGACAGTATGGGGGCCTATAGCATTAATTGCATAATGATAAGTTGTGCCCTAAAATATTTGCAAACCAGTAACTTACCTCTTTGTTTAAGTGTCATGTACTTTTTTAATATTCCAAATAAACTTATACATTTTTGTTAAAGAATATACTTGCAAAGGTATTCTGACATATAAAACATTAATTTCCAGCCTTCTCAGCATTGGGAAGTGTGTTGTTTGATGCAGCTGTTCCCTCGACTTCAACTAGCAGCAACAATTTGAATGTGGACTCTGCCCGGACATCACCTATCCTCCTTTCGCCCTGCACTCCACCACGACAAGCAGCACCACCAACACCGCATGATCCACCAGCATCGTTCCAATTGTCACCAGATATAGGTAATAATATCACATCGCAAATCATGATAATTATAGATTTATCTCGTTTAGATTTGGTGTGCAAAGTATGACAATATACCTCAGCCTAATATATAGAGAATATTTGGTGTTTTCAGTGTGATATCACTTACTACGTCACGCAATGAGAGATCAGTGATATTAAAATGAAAATAAATAGAAAATATGTCCATTCTTGACAAATACAATGTTTATTAGTCTATAAATACTTAAGATTTTAATAAATTCCAAGATTTAACTTCCAGATTTCCAAGTTCCAGTTCAATACTATTTTCTTATAGTAATGGAAGAATTATGTATACGTACTGCATTTATAATATGATGCAGTCAAAAAAATAATTTAATGTTATTACATTCAAATTCTGCAATATATCCTTGAAAACAATTATATTGTGAATTTTCTTTGTAGTTTCGAGACCTGGGAGTAAGAAACAAAAGACAAAAGTTCATACTCATGGTAATTATTAACCTTTGTACTGTCAATGAGTAATATTTCGTAATGATTGTATGAAAAGTTTTTCAAAGATGAAATTGTCTCATATATTAACAATGTGATATACCAGTTCAACTTTACAAGGTACAATGCAATCAATGATGATTGCAAGTAAGTTCCTTAATAGTAAAAAAAAATACAAAAGGAAAAACAAAACAATGTTTGTATCTGAAATTGTTGAAATTTATTGTGGATATGACATGATTGTCGTTTGTTTTTTAGAAGACAGTGCAGCCCAGGCAGCTGAAGTGGTCCAGCTTGAGAGGGAGAAGGTGGCCATCATGCGGGAACGCTTGCAGATCGACAGAGAGCGCCTGCAGAGAGCCAATACTCAATGAATTGCGGTTGATGAGAAAACAGGCAGATCAGACTGTAACTCCCATATGCATCTCACCCATCATCACATTTGAATTCTGAATGTATATACAATACTTTGCTATTAAGACATTCTAACAATGAAGTGAAATAAATCCATTTTGTCATATGTTGGGGTTGTGAGTAGTTCAAGCTTGTTCGAGTTGTCCTGTTAAATTATCAAGTACCATTTGTTGTTAATAATTTGTATGAAATCATTTGTTGTTACAGAAAGGTATGTACCTTAACTGCAAGCTAGGACTTTAGGAGCTCTCTGAGCCTTACAAATATCATTAATACACTAAGAAAGAGTAATCCCAAATAAAACATATGTTACATTACAAATATCATTACCAAAATTTCATGTTTTTTTAAAACTTAGAAAGAGAAATGTACATGATAACAATAATAGTTCAGTTTATGTCATTATTGTCATGAAAGCAATGTCAAGGATGAGTGTCATGAACTTTTCATTTGTAAAAGTTTTAATTTTCTTAAACAGATACCTCCCTATGTTCACAACTTTGTACAAAGATATCAACTAATGGAAAACTGATTAAACTCAAGAAATATCAATCTAATATTATTTTTGCAAATATAAGTTCATTTACGTATGTATATTTCTATTTTAACTATACTGTACAGTGTAAAACATCTACAAGTGTACTGTAATAGGTCATATCGGCTAAAATACTGAATAAAACTTCCATGTGTCTGCTGATATAATGGTTTTGTGAAAATGAATCTATTTATCGTACCACCACTTGCACAGGAGTTGATATACATGTCCCTAACATTGTTTTTCACTCAATCCGTCCCATTGTTTATGCCATGCATATCTCAAACATCAACTGTTATTTTACTGAATATTTTACTGAAACATTCCATAGATGGTTCAGTGGTGTCTTTTGATGAAATTTATCACCTAAGACCTATTTTCCTCATCTGCAGAATAATGTTATGATTGATTACTAGATTTAAGTTTACATTGCTCCAATGATTCAGGATATTGGCAATTGACAAACTTGCAATGTATGTGAGGTAAAAATGTATTTTGATTATTCATATGGTGAAATTGTTATGGCATTGAATTCTCTTATCATATTCTGAAATATATCCTTGAAATTAATTATTTAGAAGATTGAAAAATATATATATATTGACATTTTAATGATACTAAATTGACTTAAGAAATACTTTTTTTTGGATGAAATTGGTTATGAAATTTACACATTCATTTGATGTACATATGAAGTTGAAGTTGGTGCCTTTGGATAACGCAGAAATTTGAAAAAATGAACCAATTTAATGATGCTTTGCAATGTTCCTATTTACAAATACAACAAGTCCTTATCAAAATACCAGTGTACATTCATAACATAAGATGTATGTACTTAGTGTATTTTCCATAGTTAAATGCATTAACAGATTATATTTTTATCGAAAAGATGGTTATTTATTTCTCTTCATACTGACATATACAAGGAAAACAAATGAACTGTTGTAAAAACTTACCATATATGTTAGTTGAAAGGGCTTTCTATCAAGCGTTTCCTTGTCTGGTGTCCATCTCTAAGTGGACCGTCATATGGCTGGTCATTGCCATCCTCTGCAGGTAGGGCTGGCATGGGTGGAAGGCGATGGTTGATACACAGGTTGTGTAGCTGGCACACACCATACACGAGCCGATGACACTTGTCTGGTTTGAAAGGCAGGCAGCCCGTTGACTTGTGTAGGCATCTAATTATTAAAGAGAACCTACTACATTCATGTTAAAGCTATATCAATTTATCGATACCTCAGTGATTGAAAGTTCCATTTATAGGTTTTGGAGCTATGTCTGTAAAGAGATAGTCTCCTTACTCTATCAGACAATAACTATATGGATAATTTTTACAATATTTTCATACTTTATCTTAAACTTCATTTTGCAAAATGGTTTAATTCTTTGTAAGTAAATGACAGATTCATGCCTTCAGTTTTGATATAAATGAACTTTTAATTTTTGTGTTTAACACCTTGAGATTATATATTTTTAATTATTTATTTTGCTTATTCTGAAATATTAATTTCATTATGATAATCGAACTAACCGAAACCGAGACTTCATTAGGCCAAAAGCTCTTTCCACTGTGTTCCTTTTTTTACAGAGCGCTCGGTTAAATCTCTCCTCTCCCTGTGTCTGGGGGTTGCTCAGGGGGGTGACCATCTATGGTCTGCAGGCATGTCTGAAGGATTTTGTAGATATACACGCAAATGATTTATAAGAGAAATATGAAGACAATGTTAGTAAATACAACACAAATTCAAACTGGATGTATTCTTACTCTTAGTAAATGGAATAATCAAGTACATATATTTTATTTATGAAACTTCACTCATTTTAAGCTATTTTATTACAAAATGATAATCAAATTTACCCTGAATCTCCAAGCAACCATCCATTTCTACCTCCAGACTCTTAAAGGTAGCTTACAATTGTACTATTATTAAAGATGTAGCTATCATGTGTTGCACCTGGCCATCTGCATACAACATTGGTGAACCTGTAATAACACAACATACATTTCTACCAACATACCAAGAAGAGAAAATCGTGTTGCCGGAGTACAAAACAATTTATGTGATGCTAATGCTAAAAATATATATTTCCAGGGTATATGCAATATGTATCATAGTTTAAATTTCCTTTCCAATATATAATTTATAATCCATACATGTAAGGAATAGTACACCTCTATCTCTAATTGTGTACTAATTTCTTTATGTTAACAATAATGCATGAACATGTCATTTACATCCTTTGCACTCGGTCAATGACATTACAGTGTACAATTCCAGTTTTAATTTTTTTAGACGTTTTCATTAGAATAAAATAACTGCGACACCTCAAACGGGCCTCTCAGGCTTTAAATTCTAAAAATAGATATTCAAATTAATCACTCAATGTCAAGGTTATAGATTGTGAAGTAATCACTTCCGCATTTGGCTTGCATCAAAATATTACTGTGTTCTCTGTAAATATTGTACAGTAGAGTTGTATCCATCCAGTTTTACGTATGCAGGTATGATTTAGAAAGTTATGAGTGCTTTCATACTGACCTTAGATCTCCGTCGCATATGGCTTGGATGTTTACAGCGTGAAATCCCTTCCGGCAAACATACGCTGCCTCCTCGCATGCTTGTGGACGGACGATTGCAATTAGAGTACCGTCGATGCAGCCAAGCACATTGGGAAAGCCAGAAAGTGCGTGAAACACCTATTTGACTTCCCGCTGTGAGGTTGCATCTTTAGGAAAACGTATACGGTCTAGTTTCCTAGACAAGATGTCTACAGTGGTACCAATTGCACGGGAGACAGTAGGGTGTGAAACCCCGTGCAAATCAACCAATTCCGACTGGAAACCACCCTTCCCCAGGTATCTAAGGGTTATTAGTACTTGAAGATCGGGGTTTAGGGCTCTTGAATGCTGTGTGGCTCTCTCTAGCTCGGGTCGACACAGCTCTATCACCTCTTGAATCGCTCGCCTTGACAGGCGGTATCGATTACCCAACTCCGCATCGTCGAATAAATCGAGGGGCGCAGTCCGGTTACGATATATCCTTTCGGCATTCTTCTTACAGTCATTCTTTCCCCCAAACATTGCATGAACAAACAAGTACGACGCCATATTGTTTTCGTCTAGGATTTATTTAGGACAAGTCAGACCCTATCCTAGTATTTGTCCTAAGTCAGGATATCCTAGCGCTAGGATACGTTTAGAGAATAAGGTAGGACACCTATCCCAGACTCTAGGATAAAAGTTAGGATATCCTAGCGCTAGGATCCTTTCGATAGGGGCCCTGGCTCGTAATATAAACCACCTGCAACAGGTCAGCAGCTTGCTACGTTTCAGAATTGGATTGATCAGCTTTCAAGGGCATTCAGACTAATCGTCAGAAGACGATGGGGGGAAGGTCGGCCTCGTGTGTCGCGCTGCAACAGAATGTTTGGAGGGAGTTTACTGATGGTGCGGGGGTGCTTCTCACGTGACTGTAAACCTTAAGACGATTAGACACAATCTGAATGGACAAGAGTACAAAACTGACATCCTAAAATACGCCAGAGCGAACATCCAGTATAAAATCTTGATGTATTGGAACAAGGCCCCTTGAAGAATGGACCGCAATACCTCATCGTCAAATGCAACGTCTGATACAGTGAGGAAGAAGGTCTTAAAGCATTTGGAAGGGTTAAAACCAGCACTGCAACAGTTAATTATCCTTGGAGTTTTTATTTATCTACAAGCTAAAGTCATGGATAAGTTCCGTTGCCATGGTTAATAGCGAAATATTGATCAAATAATTTGTCTGGATGGTTTGCTGTTTAATGTGTAGACCAGACAATCCAGTGATCAAAAACATGAGCATTCATCTATTGGGATACGATGACATGTGTCAACAAAGTCAGCTAACCTGACCACCCAATCCCGTTAGTCGCCTTTTACGACTGGGATGGGTTGCTGAAGACCAATTATAACTCGGATCTTCATGGGTTTGATACAGTGAAAATACCGGGTGTTGCTAATACTTGTCCATGTTAATGCATACTTATGGCTCTAAAGAAGGGACGAAAGTATCAAAAGGATGATATCATCCGTATTGTCTTCCAAGCGATGTTGGCATAAAGATAAGCAATACAGATGATACAACAGCAATAACCGCTCCTGAACAAATAGTAGCACACACCAAAACACCTTATACTAAGTGCAAGCCATTCATATGAGGCAAATATATATCCCAACATCATGCCACAGGACATTCATTGACATAATTGTTGTTACTGCATTGATACGACAAAGACATTCTACGAAGACAAATTCAGCTGGAGAACCAATGAAGGAAATATGGCTACCGTAGACCCCACGTTCCCTGGAATGGAGAGGCTATCTGTTTCTGGCAATCTACATCCCTATCATTTTATCGCAATTTTGCGGAATAGTTAAATAGTTCTGTGACTAGTTTTGAACCAATCTGTCATATGTTGGTAGTTTATGTCCTTTGATAACAAGTTATCGTATAAATGTAGATTACTACGTCACAGTTTGGCTGAAAAACTGCTTAAGTAATGTAAAGCAATGTTTTACTCAAGTGCTTAGTCATAGGATTCGCAGGTTTTTAATGAACTTGATTTTTATGATCAAATCTATGATACAGATTTTAACCAAAATAATCAGCTTTTTAACTTGAATGTGCTGCATTACTGATATGTATATGGTCTTGGGTATCATACTTTTATGGGTGTTTATATTATGTGCACACGTTGAAATTAGTAACAGGCTCACTTGGCAAACAGCTGGAACATTGCTGATGAGGCGTAAAGCAATATTACTTTAATCTATAATGCAAGCATTCTGGCGTGTCAAATGATAAGCTTTTCTCAGAAATATTTTTCCGGTGTATCAGATGATAAGCGCCTGTCGGAAATATCTCTCCGGTGTATCAGCTGATAAGCTCCTGTCAGAAATATGTCTCCGGTGTATGAGATGATGAGCTCCTGTCAGAAATATGTCTCCGGTGTGTCAGATGATAAGCTCCTGTCAGAAATATGTCTCCGGTGTATCAGATGACAAGCTCGACACTCGAGCCCCACATGGGCACAATGTGTTAAGCCCATTTCTGGTGTCCCCCGCCGTGATATTGCTGGAATATTGCTAAAAGCGGCGTAAAACTAAACTCAGTCAGTCTTCAGTCGGTTCAGAGAGTTGAGGTCATCCTCGTGGTTGGCGCTGCAACAGAATGTTTGGAGGGAGTTTACTGATGGTGCAGGGGTGCCCCACGTGGGCACATGTGTGAAGCCCATTTCTGGTGTCCCCCGCCGTGATATTGCTGGAATATTGCTAAAAGCGGCGTAAAACTAAACACAGTCAGTCAGTCAGTCAGTCATATCAAACATTCTAACGATAATGCCGTGGTCAGCAACACTTATGTTCCTTTTTCCTGATCAGCTGTAATTTACTACCAGGTTCAACTCAAAACGTTTATGGTAACTTGAGCAGTTACTTGTAAACCTTTACTATCTGTCACAGTGACTCGGTACACAAATACTGTACTTTCTTAATGAGATTATATGTTTATTACTTTTGAAATTGAATAAAAACAAAACAAAAGAATATTTCATTGCTATGAACATATTACCCTAGTGGAAATGATCAACCCCACCTACACACACGACCCTCCCCATCCAAATCATTTATTCAGTTGTGAGAAGACTTTGAGAATACTGTCAGCTAGTAGATTTGCTAAAACCTGTAGAACATAGGTAATCTCAAATTTGTAGGATGAGACATACACAACAACATCTTACCAGAGGTACAGATTACTTCCTCGGAGTTTGGTGTCACACACTCTGATCCCTGTCCAGTCACAGAACACTGGTAGGTGCCAGCACTGCTCACTGTCTGGCTCAACTCACTATCGGAAGAAGCTGAGTCAACGAAATCACTTCCCTTCTGTAAAATAGGACATGCAAGCGTAATGTAAGAATATGTATTAATGACAGTGCTGCCAGGTACATCAGAAGCTTAGTTGATAGATGCAAGAGGAATAGTATGATGCATTTCCTAAATATACTCCACTTTTGTGACTTCAATATATCTGCACTTTTAATACCTATATTGGATTATCAGATTAGGGTACTTTTCTTTTCTGGACTAGGTTTTACTATTGACAACGTTCATCATTAACATAATGTTTCTCACGATATGGCTGATATATTGCCGATGTGACGTTAAATATTAACTCACTCACTACATAATGTTTCATGATCCATGATTACCTACAAAGTGATAGGAGAGTACTGAAAGCTTTTTAAGTTCTGCTACGGAATGGAGGACTGCCACCAATTTCAGTCAACGTAAAAGTATATTGTTTCCATGGAAATGCGCAAAAAAAATATTTTGTTCAGAAATCCAAAACTATCAAATTTGTTGAAATAACAAACATTGAACGGTTTTAAAGTTATGTACCGGAAGAGAGCACCAACAACAATTTCAGTGGAAGTCAAACTTGTTGCCATGGAAACGCAAGGAATAATTTATTCACAAATCTAAAAGTACCAAAAGGCACCAGTTCATCACCAGACATATACGGGTGCCTCGTTTGGTGAATAAATATTGAACGGTCTTTATGTTCGGCATCAAAATTTGCATAGACGAATTTTGTTCCCATTATCTGATGGAGTCACTGAAAGAGAGAAAGATGTGCGAGTACCAAACACTGTAATGTGGATATGTTTTGTGTCCTGGAACTTCAGCAGACCATTCTATACCAAACACAGTAGAAGCATTTTATAACAAACAAGACCATCTCACTTCTGCATCAGAAGAAAGAGATAATATCGGAGATGAATGAGAAGAGACAAGAAAACATAAGTCCGTTTACAAGACAAGCAGTGGACGTAAAACTGATAACTGAAAAACACATGCCTGAATCATTACATTTTGAGAAAACTAAGGGAGCAATAATGACCTTAGATCGCATTTATGATGCCTGTTGTGAAAATAATCATTAAATATGGAACATATAATAATGGTCAAGTTGATTATTTTGGTCGTTAAGCTTGCCTTTAACTGCAGTGTGACAGGCGGTGACACATCTCCTGAGCAGGTCACAGTGTAGCTATCAGGGGCAGTCTCCACACAGGATCCCTTGATAGGTTCATTTACAACTGCAGTAGAATAGACAATAGTAAAACAGAGAACCAGGAATGGTTTGGGGATAATAAAGCTCATACTTGATTTAAGCAATCCAAACAGCTTTGCTTTCTGATTAGAGCAAAACAAAGTATAAACACTGTCTTGCTCCAAATGCTCTTGACATCTGGTGCAAGTATAATACGAGAACATAATATTGAAATATTACCAATAATGATAATGATTATTGGGTCTTATCCCTCAGTTTAAAGGCGTGTGTGTTTTTGATGATGCCGACTCGCAAGTTGACATGATCTGTTCGATACACCATGTCCTCTACAAATCTGAGTGTGTGACTTTTGATTCGAGTCAAAGATAACGTTCTTACTGTAACTCTGGATAGATCTTTCAAATATACAACCGGTTGTATATCCAAGGCATGCAGTCGTGAAATTCGTAATGCTACAGGAGATGACAACTGGCAACGGCATCATGATTTGAGTGTATGACGCAGTTGTCTGAGAAGCGTAGGCCACCGAGGATGTTCTGAAGGCAGACACAGTGAGTCGTCTAAAGAGCTGTGTACGTTGGTATTTCGAGACAGGAAATAGTCCAGATAACCATGAATTCTCAAGCGTTGTAGATGAAGATACGCCAGTACCGGAGCTATTATAATTGTGGATAGCCACACAACCCCTGATATCCTGAACGGTCTGGAGTATGGATGAATCATCATGTGTAGATACACAGCTCTGTTGTGATCATGGAATCGCCTTGTCTTCTAATTTCTTCGCGTGGCCTTTTTTCATTACCAGCGCATACGTCTCAAAAGCTGTCCACAAAAGATGTTGGCAGAGGTCACATCGAGATCCCAGGGAACATGGCGTAACAACACATTCCAAGCAATCGCCATAGCTATCTTGTGGACACATATATTTTGAATATTATTCAAAACCTGAAGGGAAGGTCGAGATATAGCTCATGCCCTTTGACTTACCCCTATTAATGTCATATAGGACAAGCCAAAACAGGAAACTTTACAAATTTGATCAGAGAACAAGGAAACACAATGCCTTCATGTCTGCCACAGGAAACACTTACGTCAGGGGAGATAACTCCTACGGATAGTGCTTGGGAATACCGCTGAGAACAAGGACAGCACAAAACGATGGATTTTGCTATTTTCATATTTGACTAAACCTGTGGATCAGAAGCACGATATAAAGCAATCAAGTGTTAAAGTGAAGTATTCATGATAATTATTTAAATTGACGTTTCTTTCCATTATGTCATGCTAGAGTTTTAGTACTTGTAAAACAGTTGTGGGAGTAACGTTCCTTTCTACATAGAGTGCATGGCAGCTTTACAACAACGTGATAGCCTTTTGCCATGCTCCATTATATCAACGCCCTCCCACCCAGTTGTATCATGTGGGCAGATTCAACGCGAGATATTATAGCTGTGCTAATGAACATATCATGCTCAATTGTGAGCTTAGGTATTAGTGTTATTTGTACTACTACCTTCCATCCTCCTAACACATTGCTAACTACTTAGATAAATTAATACATGTAATTTGAGCACGAATTTAAGATTTTCGTTTTAGGTACTATGTGATGTATGTTCTATTGTGTTGTCTTAGCCCACTTTCGTTGCTGAAAATAGTACACATGTAACCAAAGTTAATGCGATCAGTTTAATGTTTTCTCTGCATAAGTGAGTGAGTGAGTAAGGTATTATTTAACGTCACATTGGCAATATTTCAGCCATATCATGACGAGAACACTTGACATTGAAATAATATATATATAAAGATCATAAAACCTGCCGACAAAGGACAGTAAAGCAACTAGAGTATCACAGATATATATGAAAAACTAGTAATTGAATCTAAAACATTTTAACTATAGGGGACAACACAATATAAAAATGGGCTATAGATCGCCACCAACTGAAGGTAGATCACCATACTAGGAGCCATGGGGACTTACATTACTTTTGCTACCTGCATGGATCCTAGCTGGATTTACACCATCCCTTCAAACGCTGGCGAGTATAGGAAAATTTAGCCAACAGTTAAAATAACAAAAATACATGTACTACGTTTAAAATGTGATAATTTATACTTTACTTTGAAAGTTTTGGGACTTACGTACCCCCTCAAGAGGACAATAATTTTACGCTACTTCAACCCCCTTTGAGGGTACAGCCGCTAACAATCTGAGTTACTAATTTAAATTACCAATAATAAAATATTTATCTATTTACAAATCACTTAACAAATCTAATTCTTTTAAAAATGCAATAATTAAATGAGAACTAACATTATTAAAAAGATCCTTCATAGTGTTTACTTTGTGATGGAATATTCGATGCAGTCAAGCGAGACATGCTTGACTGTGATTTTTTCATCACAAGGGATGCAAAACGGAGGATCTTCGCCTTTAAGCAAATATTCATTGGTATATCTGGTATGGCCAATGCGACATCGCCACATAATGACCTCTTCAAATCTGGACTGACAACCCAAGAAGGTGTAACCAATGTAGGGTTTTATTGCATGTAATTTATTAATACCTACTTGGGTGTCCCACTTCTTCTGCATTAGATCGCGGATGTATGTTCTAATGCTGGCTTTATAATCAGAGTATGGGATAAGAAGTGGGGTCACAGATTTGTTGAGTGCTGCCTTAGCAGCAATATCAGCCAGTGTGTTCCCAGAAATGCCAACGTGGCTGCGTAACCAACGAAAGACGATGTCGCATTGGCCAGTAGCAAGTTCATTGTACAATGCAAGAATTTCTAATAAAAGTGGATGTTTGCACGAAGGATTTCTAATCGCCTGAAGGCAAGAAAGAGAGTCAGAAAAGATTATATATTGTTTATATTTACGGTGTGAGTAAATGTATTTTAAAGCTGTTAATATGGCGTTAGCTTCCGCCGTGAAAATAGAGCTGTTATCAGGCAATCGAGATTATATTGTTCTGGACCCAATGACAGTGGCACAAGCTACAGCGCCACCATCCTTGGATCCATCTGTAAATAAGGATTTATATGTAGTATATTTATTTCTTAACTGACTAAATTCTTGTTTATACTGTAATTCATCAATTTCTGATTTTTTAAATGTGGTCAAAGTTAGGTCAACTTGGGGCCTAACCAACTGCCAAGGAGGAGAAGAAAGAAGACGGGAAGGAGCTATATTTTCCAGCTCAATGCCGGCAGCAGAAATGAAGGGCTTAATTCTGTGCCCAAGAGGCGGAACAAGAGAAGGTTTTTTGTTGTATAAATCCTCATAGAGGGGATTGAAAACACAGTTAAATGCAGGGTTAGACTCGCTAGAATATAGTTTAGTAATGTATTGTATGATAATTTTATACGACGTTGTGGAAGAGAAGGCTCATCTGCTTCAACATATAGACTATCAATAGGAGAGGTTCTAAAGGAGCCAAGACAAAGTCTTAGGCCTTGGTGGTGGACAGAATCAAGTAGTTTTAGGTTGCTTTTACAGGCTCCACCATATACAATGGAGCCATAATCAAGTTTCGAGCGGACCAATGATCGATATAGGTGGAGGAGGGTAGCTTGATCCCCTCCCCACTTTGAGTTGGAAACAACTTTCAACAAGTCGAGTGCCTTCAGGCATTTGGCTTTAAGTGATTTAATGAGTTAAATGGGAGTCGAAAATTAGACCCAAGAATTTGGCCTCCTTAACAACTTTGATGGGAGTACCATTTAAAGATAGTTCTGGATCTTTATGCGGCTTATATGTTCTACAAAAGTGTAGACAATTAGTTTTGGACGTGGAAAATTTAAAGCCGTTTTCAAGACACCATTTATTTATTTTATTTAAACACAACTGCAATTGCCGTTCAATAGTATGCATATTTTTACAACGACAAGAAATATTAAAATCATCCACAAAAAGTGATCCATCAATTGAATCGTCTAAAACCTTTGATAAACTGTTTATCTTGATACTAAACAATGTGACAGACAAAATACTGCCTTGCGGGACACCCTGATCCTGATTGTAATGGTCAGACAGTGTTGAACCCACTCGGACTTGAAATTGCCTGTCATTTAAAAAGTTGGATATAAATTGAGGCAATCCAAAGTCATGTAAATCTTTTAAAATCCCATGTTTCCATGTCGTGTCGTATGCTTTTTTGTTTGTTTATTAATTACGGCCTTCTTAACAAAAGATTCTAAACGCACTAAATGATCGATAGTACTTCTGTTTTTTGCGGAAACCACATTGTATATCTGTTATTAAGTTATTGGTTTCCAGGTACCAAACAAGTCGATTATTTATCATGCGTTCCATGGTCTTGCAAACGCAGCTCGTTAGTTAAATTGGTCTATAATTGGATGGGAACAATAATAGCATCCCGCCACGACGAAGGAAAATTTCCAGATGTCCAAATGTCCTCAAAAATGTGTAAGAGCGTCTCTAAACATGATTCAGGTAAGTGCTTCAGGAGTTGATAATGTATGTTATCAGCCCCTGAAGCAGTATCATGAGCCTGATCAAGAGCAGTATGTAGCTCATGTATCGAAAAGGTTTCATTGTAGTCTTCCCCATTATCTGAATTGAAATTAAGAGATTTCTTTTCTTGCTGTTTTTGATATTTTTGGAATTCAGGTACATAATTAGATGAGGAAGAATGTTTTGCCAACGTCTCACCAAGATTATTAGCAATATCAGATTTATTAGTAAGTAATTCGTTCCCATCTTTGAGATGGTGAATGCTAGACTTAGAGCCCTTACCCTTGATTTTCTGGATCATATTCCACACCTTGGATATAGGTGTGCGAGAATTAATTTTTGATATATAGTTTCGCCAAGATGGGCGTTTACTTTGCTTGAAAGTACGTCGTGCTTTGGCGTTTAAAATTTTATATTTGTCCAAATTGTGCACCATAGGATGGCGACGGAAATAGTGCTCGGCTTTCTTCCGTGCCTTCCTAGCCTGTTTGCAATCATTGGTAAACCATGGTTTTCGTACATGTGGAATTGCAGAGGACTTTGGAATACACTCGTCAGCTATATTATTTAGTTCATCTGAAAAACATTTTATGGCATCAGGAATATCATTAAAAAGTTCAGGCCTAAGTTTGTCACGACAGAGAGTTTCAAATAAAGGCCAGTTAGCCTTTTTAAAATTCCATCTTGATGATGGAGGAACGTCAGATGGATTCACAGGTTTTAGCAATGTTGGGAAATGGTCACTTCCACAGAGGTCGTCGTGGACTGACCATTCAAATTCACACAATAGGTTGGAGTCAGTAACTGACAAATCAAGAGCTGTATATGTTCCTGTGCCAGGATGAAGATACGTATTTGAACCGTCATTATAAATGCGTAAATCGTTGTTTGAAATAAAATCCTCCAGTAATTTACCTTTGGTGTGTGTATTAGTGCCACCCCATAGTGGGTTGTGGCCATTTAAATCACCCATGATTATACAAGGTTTAGGTAGTTGATCATAAAGAGCTTGCAGATCGGTTAGTTGAACAGTTGATGAAGGCGGAAGGTATAAAGAGCACAAAGTGAATGCAGCGTGCAACGTAGGTCGCACTGCAACGGCCTGGAGATTGGTTGTGAGCATAACTGGGCTATGAACAACACTCTGCCTTACCAGGATTGATGATCCACCAATAGCTCTGTCTCCCGAGGGAGAAAAACAGTGATAGGCATTGAACTGACGTAACTCAAAATTATCAGTTTGTTTCAGATATGTTTCTTGTATGGAGAGAGCTGACGGTCTAACATCCTGGATTAATAATTGTAAATCATTTAACTTATTCCGAAGTCCTCTACAATTCCATTGTATGATAGGTGAGGACATTATTTCTTCGGAGGATAAACAGGAGATCTACCCCTCACCTTCCTAGATGGCGACAAGCGATGAGTCCTACCATGGCTTTGCTCGGACACATCCATGTCATCAAGGGATCCAAATTTTATTAAAAATCTGGTCATGGTTATGCGCCCATTTTGGGGCTCTTTCACTTTGATTCTGTTTGAAAGTTTCACGGTTCTGTTTTGACTTGTGTTTTGCAGCTGGTTTAACAGTTGGTTCAGGGTTAGTTGACTGTTTCTGAGATGTATCTATCTCAAGTGATGTCGTCGATTGAAGTATACTTTTGGATGAGTCTGAGGTTTGTGAACTGCAGGTCACTTGTGAAGGCCGTGACTGGACTTCAGCAGACAGCAAGGTTGGAGCAGACGTCCTTGCCCATCTGTAGTCTGTCTGGCAACCTACAGAATTACAAGGAATATGTTTTGGCTTGGATGTCTGAGGAGATGCAGTAAGTGCGTTTGAATAAGTTGGACCTGATTGTTCTTGTGAAAGAACAATTTTCTTCGCCTCTGAAAACGTTATGTTCTGCTGATGCTTAAGTTGTGAAATTTTGGATTGAAGCTTCCAAGTAGGACAATCCTTGGAAGAAGATGGATGGTTGCCAGAACAGTTGACACAAGCAGGATTTTTTGTCACCAAGATTACCGTCTTCACACTTTCCGGCACATCTGTGACATGCAGCCGGATTGTGGCAAGACTTTGACCTTCGACCTTTGTGTCGACCTTCAAATTGCAGTATCCCGCTTTTAGTGAGTGTGGGTGTTTAGGCAGACAAAACGTGAACAAATAGGTGTTTTTTTTGAAGGTCTCGTTGTTCTTTCTTGCAGTGAAGCGTTTGACATCAGTGACGCCTTGAGCATGCAATTCTGTCACAATCTCATGTTCATTCATGTCTGCAAGACAACGTTCAACATCACGGACGATACCTTTGCTGTTATTCAATGTCCTGAGAGGGGACACCTCCACAGGAACATTCGCCAAAAATTTAGATGATTGCAGAATCTGAGATTGGATCAGTTTCCGGCACTCGATGAGCAGTGAACCAGATCTTAGTTTTTTAATTTCCTTGACATCACCTGCTAAACCCTCGATACCGTTTGCTACAGCGAAAGGATTCGGCTTAAGAGCTCCACCATCCGGTGCTGACGAGGCCAGTTATCCGGGTTTGTGAGGACTGCAGGAGTCTCATCCTCAGAAGAAAACGAATCTTCAGATTCGTGTGATCGTTTTTTAAGTGGGGGTGCCATGGTAGATATATATATGATTCACCCTCCTAGCTCCCGACCCACCATGGAGTGTCAACAAGGACGATGCCTTATGTCTGTGGGTCTCCAGCAGACGGCACCAAGGATACTAGGAGGGTATACTCAAGCAGAAAATATCTAGAAAAGATAAATCCCACCAGATTGGCCCATGAGCCACCGCCTTCTGGGCATAAGACTCTAGGCAAATGAAATAGGTCATATGTCAAAATCAAGTAATGTATAGACAGAAAGAGCCGAGACCTAAAGTCAAGTAATACAGTTCAAAATAGAATTTTGTGCAAATACAAAGAATGCACAGGGCTCGACATGACCAGCCGATTGGTTGAACCGGGCCAATTCAACCACCCGTCTAGGTGAAGTAAGGGCCGAAGTGGTGTGTTGGGCAAAGGAACACTGTTCCTGGAACCAATGCCCTCAACCACCAGAATCCCGTCCTCCACCGACACAGGGGCGCAACCCACGGCAAACGGGTTGGTGGACCAAATATCCCCCCGGGTCCACAACGGGGGGTCGAAGGGCGCCTAACGTTACCCAGCACCCACCACGAGGAGGTGGCCCTTCATGGTTGCCTCTCTGCATAAGTAAATAGTGGGGAAAAGCTAACTCTTAAACCCAATGATTTTATTTTCAAAACATGTTACCGTATGGGGAAACATCAGACAATAGTTGTTAATTATGTTTTACAGATTAAGATTAAAATGCAGCAGAGAGGTTTCAGGTGACCCTGACACAGTCAGACTGGTAAGGCTCATCATCAGCTCAGGGCCCCGTTTCACGAAGCTCTCGTAAGCCTAAGTTCTCGTAACTTTTCTCGTAGCGTCGTACCTCCTATGTTACAGTATAGGAGGTACGAATGCTCCGAGGAAAGTTACGAGATCTTAGGCTTACGAGAGCTTTGTGAAACGGGGCCAAGGACCCCACACGTAGCCCAGGCAGCGAAAGGGTCGCTGCCTAGTCGATCCCTCTCAAAATCCTTTCCGCAGAATATGTAGACTCCCCGACACTGCAGACTTCTGCATTACCCAGAGTGTTAGAAGGGCTGTGCTCCCGGTGGAGAACCCGGGTACTCTCCTGATCATCGCCAAGAGATCAGGAGGTTCCAAACCAAGGGCATCGAGAACAATGGGGAACCTGACGTAACCAGTGTAATTGGATGCAAGCTAGATATTTCAAAGGCGAGGTCCGCATATTGATCATGCTTTTCCTGAATCTTGCCTATCACATTGCTGTCAAAATGGACAGGAAAATCCAATGATATAAATGAATCCATTGCCCTTATCAAAAAGAACAAGATCAGGTTTGTTGGCAGGACTTCTTCTGAGGCTGTTGTGGGCCTATTCCAAAAAGGTTTGAAACCATCGTTTTCTCATGAATAGACCTCACAGTCAAAGTCACAGACAGGCACAGACGGTAGTAAAACAAACGAGCCATGCCATCATGTCGTTTAAAATATGCTGTTTGTGCCAAGGAAGGGCATCCAATACTTCAAATACTTCAAATCTTTATTTCTGATACTATGAGGCCACGGGCCTATGAGTACAAAAACACCTCATCGGTGCAGACTTGAAATAAAATGTTAACAATGAAAGCATGTATAATATATACAATCTTAATATGACACGATTGATTTCCTTTTTTCGAATGCATAAAACAGATATTTAGCAGTATTCAAGGAAATGTCGTTATTTTTGGATGATAACAACGAGTTGAATTTTAGTATACTGGGGAAAACATAGAATTGCGACAAAAGATATTTACGTCTTAATTCAATGTAGGCTGGACAGATAAGTAAGAAGTGATATTCATTTTCAATTACGTTTAAGTTACACATTTTGCATGTTCTTTGTTCCCGGGAGATGTTATAGTAACGTCCTCTTTCAATTTTTAAACTATGGGAACTTAACCTAAATCGTGATAAACAAGATCTATATTTGGATACAGTAATATGAGTTAAGTATGTTTCACAAGAAATCGTTAATTTAAAATTACAATACGTAAACATTTTGGGGCTCTCAGATAAATCACTATGGCAAACTTGCCGAAAATTATCTTTCAGTCGTTGAAAAAACATTTTAACAAAAACGTTTTTATTTCCGTAAGTGTGTGATACCCAAACATCACCAAAACCTAATTTAAATATGATATTTCTAACCTTGGTAACCCAGTTCTCATAGCCTTGCTCTTCATACATACGCATCATATTGTAACATTTTCGAGGCAAACGGCATCCAGGCATGTTAATAAGATTTAACCAATATTTAATACATTTTAAAACAGCAGATAGTTGGACAGGATATCTACCACACTCGGCTAATACTCCATTATTGGACGTTGATAACTTAACGTTTAGAAAACGTTTGCAGGCATATAAATGTACTTTTTCTAGTTCTTCAATATTATTAAGCCCCCAAATTTCAGCCCCATAGAGGAGAATTGGTGTTATCTTTGTATCGAATAATTTGAAGTACAGATGAGGCGAGTGTGGTTTCAAACAATGTATACTACTAAGAAGTAATGACAACATTTTTCTGGCTTGAATAGAAATATTGTCAAACGCTTTTGACCACTGTAACCTATTACTAAAATACAATCCGAGATAACAATATCCTGAAACAACTTCAACAACACTACCATTATAAAACCATTTTTCATACCGAGATAAACCACCTCCTTTCTTAAAAACAACAATTTTAGTTTTATGCATGTTGACTGACAATTTCCATTCTGAACAGTACCTATTAAGAACATTTAGTTTAAACTGCAGACTTCTCACGCTGTTCCCGAACAAAATAAGGTCATCCGCAAATAAAAGAAGGAAAATATGAGTAACATCTGGATGTAGCTGGACACCAAACCGACATTCAGTTTCAATTACATTAACTAGTTCATTTATATAAAACTGAAACAAAAAGGGGCTGAGCATACACCCTTGTCTGACTCCCATTGGGCAATCAAATACACGAGATAAACTACTATTTGAGCGAACACAAGATTTTACACTATTATAAATAGACTCTAACATTTTACCCATTTTACGACTCAGACCGTGTTTATATAATAACTTCCAAAGAAAATGTCTTTGAACAGAATCGAAAGCTTTCGAGAAATCAACAAAAGCTACGTAGAATTTACCACCTTTCCGGGAACGATAACGCTCGATAATAGAATTCAGAACAAAACAATTGTCAACCACTGAATAACCTTTTCGAAAACCTGATTGACACTCAGAAATTTTACTCAACACATCAGCCCAGCACACTAACCGCTGATTCAGGATGTACGTGAAGACTTTGCTGAGGATACTCAGGAGGCTTATTGCTCTGTAGTTGTCAGGGATAGAAGTGTCACCTTTCTTATGAAAAGGAATAATTATTCCTGTAGACCAGGTCTCTGGGAATTTACCCTTTTGGTACATACTATAGAATATTATCTCGAGGTATGGAACGATTACATGGGAGGAATGTTTAAGATATTCACTCAATATGTCATCAAGTCCTGGAGATTTGTTGTTCTTTAGCGCCTCGAGACTGCGAATGATCTCCAATCTTGTTAAGGGGGAATCCAGAATATCTTCAGTGATTACTCTTATAGAATCTGGGGGATCTTCTATATCATGTATATCGTCATTTATACATTCTAAATTATCTGGACTGTCGCAGAGGGTAGAGAAATAATCCACCCAGTCTCCAATATCTATGGGGTTTGGGCGCAGTTTACGACCTGATAAACGTTTTATTGTACCCCAAAAACGTTTCGAGTCAGTTGTCGAGGTCTCCAAATCATCTCTCTGACGTTGAATATATTCTTCTTTCTTTGTTCGACATAAGGACTTGTATTCACTGCATGTTTTCTTATATTTCAACAAGAAAGATTTGTCTTTGATTTTCTAAAAGCATTTAGAAACTGACATCGTTCATGCTTTTAGAGAGGCATTCACTATCGTACCATGGTGAAGTGCTGCTTTTGTGACTTTCTGGTCGTCTAAACATGGAGGCAGCTGAAAGGATGGCGTCCGTGAATATCGAGACTGCTTCTGCTACATTAGTCAATGAACACATGGCTACTTGTTCGAGTAATGCTAAAGTCTCCGAGGATTCCATATGATGAAGAAAGTTGAGTTTACACGACTCCTTCCATATGTACCTGCACTGATCTATATGGGTAGAGGTCGGGTTCGGCAAAGAGCTACCGGGTATATTGACCTCTAGCTGTATGGGAAGATGCTGGGATTCAGACCGTGACACGATGTGAAAGTTGGCGATTAAAGGGAACATATCCGTGGACGCAAGAATATAATCAATCACACTACATCCTAGATGACCTAAGAAGGTAAAATCACCAATGCCGGAATCACTTCCACATCTCCCGTTTACGATATGTATATTCAGTATTGTGCACAAATTCAGTAATGTTTGCCCAAAACTGTTCACAGTCTTGTCACATGAATATCTTACCATCTCAAATTCTGTGAAAAATTCACTTACAAAATCTTTACCCTCAACATGTTGGATAATTGAATCTTCCATATAGTCAGGCGAAATGCCAGTCCTGCTGTTCATATCCCCGAAAACAAGGACTGAGAAAACAGAGTGTGTTTCTACCACTTTCAGTATATAATTAAGCAAAATTTCCACCCCAATGACAGGGTGTTCGACAATATCTTAACTATTGTGCTTTGGAATCTTGCACCTAGTAATCCCAGATAGTTGCCAGAATAATTAGAATAGACGGACGTATACCCTACATTTCTACTTCAAGTCTAGTCTAATGATGAATACACTCCAAACAGTGTTTGTAATTCAATACTTACTTACCTGGAAAGATCACATTTGCAAAACCAGGTAAATTGTGTCCACCACTGTCTGTCACAGAAACCTGATATATTCCTGCATCTGCAGCTGTCAGTGGACCTTGTATTGCAATCTCTGCTGTACTTCCTGTTCTTGTGACTCTTCCAGTGTATGCAGCACTTGGTATGAATGTACCACTAATATTTGTTGCAATGTTATCAAGTATTCTGTTTGTTCCTTGTTTTGACCATTCTATAATCAATGGATCTGGAGTTGAGGGAGTGTAAGTCCAATCCAATGTCAGTGGGTAACTCAGGCTGTTGCTACACACACTGATGTTGAGTGGGGCAGGAACACTCCAGCTGTACACTGAAACAATGACGAGCAGATACCCGATGAAGAGTAGGGATGATGATAATTCTGCCTCTTTTTCATCAATATATTTTATCCTGAATATTGACTGCAATATCTATTTGGCGCAAAAATGTGCTAAGTTACGTGATTGTCGTTTTGTGTGAAAGTGCACAGGGGAAAAGCAGAATAATAACAATGAAGAAATGGATTGAACACTCCTTTTTCTATTTCTGAGGTGAAACACTGTCTAAATAGTTTCCATCTTAACAAAACACCTGAAACACACCAGCTTCCGCCCTATCGATCATTGTTTTGTTTTGGTTACTCAATCTCTTTGGCCTGCCTCTGTTACTTAATTTATTTTGAAGCGCTGCCGGGCTTTGAGTTGTGATGGAAGATCAAGATATTGTCGTATGAGGCTGGATACGTTGTCATAAATATACATTTTTTGTATATCTATGGATGACCACATTCCAGTTGTCCTAGTTCTTCTGCAACAGCTGCCACATGGTGTCTTGTGTCAGCAAGATCCCGTCGCCTCTTACGGCAAGCAAAGGCTTGCTGACGACCATTTCTAACCTGGATTCAGGATTGACTGGGTGAGTGAGCCTTTACTCCACTTCTAGCAATATTCCAGCAATATCACGGTGGAGGAAGCCAAAATGGGCTTCACGTATTGTATCCATGTGGAATTCGTGCTTGGGCCTGCTGAGCCAGTAGGCCAGCCCCATCGAGCCGACGACAGGTAGAAGTGATCATATTTAATGTAACACATCACTAGTTCGTCCGATCTCCTACTGGCAGCCAATGCAACACATGAACTATTACAATAAACAACATTCACCAAATATCATACCACGTTGTAGAGTAAGATGTACATGTACATCTGTGCATGGTTTCCGTCATGCATTACCCGATGGTGTTCAAGAAATCTCGACCGATTTCGTTACCACTATTTACACTTGGAAAACAAACTAAGGATTTCACCAGAACACTGCCTTTCAATCACGTCATGTGTAAAAAAGGAAGTCAGTGGACATTTATTCCATATAAGTCCTAATCATAGGCTAACATGTATAAAGTGATGTTTTAAGCAACTTGGAACTTCTTAAAAAGAGAACCCGTTAAAAAGGTGGACGTATTTCAGGCCCGTGTGTAAAATGTATAACATATGTAGGCATTTCAAACGGCTTGTGATCTGTCTCGCATCGGAGAACTTTTAAACGACAAAATAAATGAAGTAGAATGGTTCTGTTCAATGCTACAACACATGGAAAAAATAAACTACAACTATAATAAATTATCACAGCCGTACTATTATATGAAGTAACATAGCACAATTTCAGGCAGTTGCCTAATTCGACGAATGAATCCGTTAATATCCACGTACAGGGACAGTAATACGTACGTATATTGATCTGCCAAGGCACTTTACGCCAACAAATGGGTGTATCCAGGGTGTGTTAGAATGGGTAAGATAAATATACTAACTACTTCTTTATTTACAATGAAGAGCGACGTTTCTTTGTCGATTCTAGCACCGTTATCAAGCAAGTGATTCACAGGGTGGTGTTGGGATCCATCCCTGTTGTATACAACACTGCCCTGGATATGAAGTAAGATAAGAGACTATTAAGATGGTCATAAATAAGATAAGAGACTCATAAGTCGATAATTAATAAGATAAGATAAGAGACTATTAAGACGGTAATAAATAGGTTAAGAGACTCATAAGTCGATAATAAATAAGATAAGATAAGATACTAATAAGTCGATAATAAATAAGATAAGATAAGATACTAATAAGTCGATAATAGACTTTAAACATTTCTGTACAAAACGAAATTACGTGGTCTAAACATATAGTTATATATAAGATTCATGAGAGGCATTTAGAAGTTGGTGAATATACAAGACGAGTATGTTGATCCTGATTGGCGATGGAGATTAACCCCAGAGATTAATAAAGATCAAGGCGTATACCTCCCTAGTGCCGCGAACATCTCTAAAGTCGATCCACACCCATCGCTATTGTCACTTAATTAGCTGTATATCACACTGCTGTGTTCACATCTCCTTATACTCATTCTTTGTGTCAACTGGCTTTATCTTATCTCATTATCATTGTATTTATAACTTCTTTTCATCTGGCCTCATTAATATGATTGTATATACATGTACATCTCTGGCTTCCTGTAAATCTAATTGTCACTTAATTAGCTGTATATCACTCTGATGTATCCACATCTCTATATTCTCATTGTTTGTGTCAACTGGCTTTACCTTATCCCAGTTACCATTGTTTTTATAACTGCTTTTGATCGGCCCTTTGTGATTGATTGTATATACATGTACATATCTGGCTTCCTGTAAATCTGGTATATATAGCTTGTTTTCTACATCTGTCTTAAATCACCTGAAGAAGGGGCAAGAAGTAGCCCAGAATCGTTCTGATAAACAATAAACAAAAAGTTTCGATCCATATACTCGGCTTATATAGCTATATATACTAACCTAATTTTCAGAGTGCGCCTGTGCTATCAAAAAAGTGAAAAGTCCCTTCGGAATCTAAAGTAATGAAATGATTCTGTGTTCATGATGTTCCGGTATTTATATAGTTTTATTCAACTGCATAGCTGGGACAGAAGAGGAATGTCATTTTTGTCAAATCTAAAAGTAAGATTAAACTCACCCCCTTACTTCCATGCAACATAACCAAATACCATAGAGACATCCGGATTTTTAATCTGGATCACTGATTTTGTCAGCTTCAAGATGAGCTTGACTACGTAACGAACATCCCACCATGGGACAAAAACCGCTGTCACGATTAGTGCTCATTTCCAAAGTCATCAGCAGCTGTATGGTTTCCTTTCGGCGCATGCGTAATCAACACGTTATCAAGGAAGCTCTAAACGTTGGAACAATGTACTGAGTTTAAACAGATTGCTCGGAATGCATTCATTATTAGACATATATCCTACCTGACAACGAGCCCTACGTGTCGTTAGGATGTGCCAATAACCGTAGGGATATTCACAGGATGTTTATCAGGAACAGGTGCCTAATCATTAGGATCCTTCAGGTGTGTTTGGCTGGCAAGTACTGGTGCATGACCGTGGGGATCGTAAACGGGTATTTGATCGGAAAGGGGATCCACGGGCCAAGGACAGGGTTGAATGTTACTTTCTCAAACCTAAACACAACTAACCCTGGACATGAAAGAGATCTGTGAAGTGAGATCAAGTCATCAGTCGGAGCCAGTTATTACCAGCGCTACAGTAAGCCGTTAAATGCACATTTGCCACGATTTCAGCATCTCGACTATAAGTACTTTTGCCAAACTACCCCCATTCATGATATTACACGTGGACCGGCCAACAGACAAACTAGGCTTAAGGTTAGTCAGTGTTAGCAGGGCATATCAAACTGTTTACGGACTTACCTTGACAAACGGAGCCTTTTAAACATACAGCGGCCAGCATGACAGTCACTGCACTCAAGAATGCACATCTCTTATCCATTATATACAGGAAATGGACTCTTTATACGTATCTAAACAACTCACACAACCTTCCAGGGTCGATGTGGCTTATCAGAAAGATCACGCCATAATAAAGGGACATAATTCAAATTGTTATAAGAACACTGTTATGTGTTGAGGTTACACTGCACTAAATGTTATCCCATAAACCTCTAAAGTAACGTTATATTTTGGTTTAAAATTCATCCAGCTGTATACAGTCTTTCCATGTTCACAAGGGTACAGTCTGGCCTTTAAACTACAATACAAACACACATGTTTACGCACGCTACTCGCTCAGGAAGCATGTGATTCTGATTTAGTGTTGTACAACCTTGATGCTCTCGTAAAAGATCGAAATGACAACATCTTCAATGACCTAAGGGGATCTTATGATTTCTCTTATGTGTGCGATCTGATTGGCTTTGTTAAGTGTCACAGACGACCCGCAGACCTGTCAGGTAGTACCGCTGGTAAATTTTAAAAAGTTGTTGCAGGTACCCTGATATTATTTACGAAATAGCGAGGCAATACTAGATTGCTTAAATGATTCAGATGCTAACGGACTATACGCATAAGCTTACAGTATACGTTAAAAGAACAAACAAAGATATATTGCATACAAGCAATTTAATTTTAAGCTGTTTTTAAAAAAGTGGTTGGAAACCGCTATTAAACATTGCATCCCAGAACAGGTGCGAAATTGCATCCCAGAACAGGAGCGAATCTCTTACTTACTATTCTACACTGGCACCGATTTCTGGGTTAACGAATTACGACATGAAATGAGTGTTATCTGTGTGGAGTCCTTGATTTGTGTCACCAAGATTCACATTTGGGAATTCATGGCAACAGTTCGCACTTCAACTAAATATTATATACGTTTGAGCACGTGACAGGTGTTAACAAACACTAACACGGAATAACCGACGATATATTTGGACACAGGAACAATGCCAGAGACATTGTTCACCCCGTTAAGGGACTTAGCTAAATATTAAGGCATAGATCAGAGAACAATTTCAAGTTGCAGAGCACATTGAATTGGTCTTCTCAACTGTTTGCATATGAATAAGGGGTCTCCTTCATTCAGGATTCACGCCGGAAGCTGACGTCCCCCATGACCCCCTGTAAAGTGGCCCAGCTTTCGTTGCTGGTTGTCCATAGCCCGTGTTTAATATCCTTACAAAATCTTATCACGTGTCATTACAATGAATGATTAGTGCACATGATCATTTTTCGGATGGAAGAGAAGCATAAATATTTCTTTCTTCCAACCGCGGTATAGATTTGGTCGTGACAATTGTGCACCATCTTGTCATCTGGACATTTCATCTTGTTGATTAGTTGTGTTATTCCAAGATATCACCCTGTCACAATATCACAACAGTGGAAATATGGAAGCCTGATGGCAAATCAGTAGTTATATCAGCCTTAATAGATTTGGTATTACTTTGCTCATAAGTTTCTTCAGTACTCTTTCTTCTATGTCTTTGTTGCAGTAAAGACCTATACAAGGCGCAAATATTGTGGATCCCTGTCACCGACCTTATCGTGCAATACGCACACACAGGCCACAGACTCACCTGTGTGCAGAAATACTACATGAGCGACAAAACGCGTGTCCATGACGCTAGATGATAGGTCGGAGATGCTGTACAACTCTGAAGCTGGTTATGCAAGAGGTGATTCCAGCTGATGTCTGTCAGTATTGCTTTGTAGCAGTTGGACAACTGATAAATCTAGTAACCTTCATATAGTCTGATCCTGACAGCTATGTATAGCTACTTATAAAGGGTTATACTGCAAAGTGCATGTGTTCATCCGTTTAAATAGCAAAGGACACACGTAACAGTGACGGAAACAAACTCGTTGTCTGAAAAAAGGTGACACGACACATGATACCCGCATCGTCGCCTTTTGCTCCCAATTGGTGTCTGAAAGATGATTGTTCCACACTTCAATGGGACCATAATGAGTGGGTGATCTGCAGCACATTTCATCTGCGTTCAATAAGACTAAGGTCTCATGACAACAGAATGAGGCTGTTCGATATTTCCCAATAGTTGAAGTCTGATTATATTGCATCAGTGCACACAGAGAATGTCGTCACTATGGGGCTCACCTGTCATCATGTAGAACAGGAGATCGCTTCTGTGACCTCTACTGATCCCTCTCCAAATCACGACGGAGTCCCGTCCTTAGCGGTTGTGGCATTATTGACAGATCGGATTTCTATTGTGGTAGTTCTATTTATGGAACCATGTTTCCACATAATCACCAAACGGATGTGTGAAAATATTTTTATTTACAATGTGATACATTTAACGTTAAATATTCTACAAAGAAGAGATCTAAAAGGCATGATACAAAATAAACAAATACAAATAGAGTATTATACAAATGATTTGACGTTCACTTGATTGTTGTTTTGTTTTTTCTCAAAGTAAATGTGCATGTATCAATGATACTGATCTTGCAAACACAAAATAATGAAAAGTTGAGAAAACCAAAGAAGATGTGTTGCTGCAAAGCAAAGGAATGCAGTACGTTGAACGTGTTTCGTGATCAGCACCTGGCTCTAATATCATGATGTATATGCTGGTGCTTCGTTAGTTGTGTCCGTGCTCGGGACCTGAAAAGTACAGAACTAAAGGTAATCACACACATATGTGATATGAACTCAATATCATAGATATCATAAAGCACGTTACATTTTAACAGGAGGCTGAGCATATGTTTATGATTACGCAGATGACTATTCATGAACACTGTTGATCCATGACGATGACACAAGATTCCAGTCAGCAAGATTGTTCCTTGTGTTGGTTACCTTGAGAATGTGCCCCAGTGTTCTGGTATGGCGGGGAACTGATGGACTCATAGGTCACAGGAGGAGTCTCGGTCACGCCTTCATAGGTACTTGTATCTCCTGCAGCATTCTCTGAAGATGAGATCCATTACATATTTCATCAATAAACTCAAATTGTAACGCCCTTCTTACCAGCAGTTCAATAATCTAACCTTTCCCATGAATTCAACTTAGTACAGAAAAGACCAACATCTGCACCTAACTTTTGTATTCTGATAAATCTTCAACTGAGAGTAGTGTCGCTTTTCTGATTCCTCCTCCAAATTGGAATACTGAGCTGGACCGTTAATTTGATCTGAAGCAAATACATATGACAAGATAGTAATTATTTTGCTACTGAAACAGACCCAGGGATAATGATAATATCAACACAATGAACAACCCGACACCAGTACATACCTAATGATGAATATCCTCTGTTGTCCATTTCCACAGGTTAGGGGTTATCCTGTTAAACACACAAAAACAATGCCTGCTGCAACAATATTACAAAGATCGACTCTGGCAGAACATTATAGTTGTAAGTTCCTAAGACGATTTATCAGGGAGTATGTGTATTTGTTATCTCTTTACCATATTTCATAATTTCGTTACATTGCTATGCAAGTATTCAACATTGCCGATCCACTTCCTGGAAAACAAAAAATAGCCAGATGGGATGGTATTTAGTTTATAACACACACCCTTCATGGAAACAAGTCGCATTGATCGAAAATGAAATCCCCAAAGATAGATAAATGCAAAAGTATGCCACAAAATGAATATAGGTACGTAATAATCGCAACATTTAACATGTATTTTGGTTAGTGAAACTAAATCCTGTTTTGTGAATACCAATTGCAAATGTATCGTAAAATAGAAATCCTAATGATATGATATTTCTTTCAAGCATATCCTCAAAAAAGTATGGAACAACAATTGGAGACTATATCGGTTGACCTTGAATAGCTTGCATCCTTATACAACGGAAATGTAACCACATACCTTTAATATTTCTGCACCTGTATCCGTTTCTGTAGAGTACCGTGAGTACAATTCCCACAATGAGCAAGGTGATGAGTATCCCGCCTACCACCGCTCCTGCTGTTACTCCAGTACTAGTAGATGGAGTTTCGAGTTTTTGTTTGTGGATCTACAGTTTAACAGAAAAATCATAACAGACGATTACTTATCGCATGTCACCGTATCAGGTGAAAGGGTGACAGTGATCAGTAGACTTGTGTCCAATCACACAGAAAATATGTATAAAACGTGGAACGCTGACTTCTAGTTCTATTCAGACTGATATTGCTAACCCAGATACACAAGTTTACACTCAGAATGCAGTATTCTTTCACACAACATGATGTGCGATACTGTGGTAGTACTTACGCAGACACAAGAGCAGTTACCTGTTCATTAAAATCCATTGCCGCTGCAGATTTAATAGAAATAAGACATCCCAATAGTGCTATTAAAAAGTTAAAATAAATTCATTAAAGAAATGTTTGGTAGTGGGGATGATGAGTTAGCAATATGATTTAACTGACACTTGAAACAATGTATGGTTCTCCTTGAGTGACACATACCCCCAGCAGTTTCAGATGCTACAAAGACATATCCCCATAGTCATTTTTAGCAAGTAGTCGGAATGTGTAAATCTCTCCAGATATAAGGCCTGTTACGTCCACCACCATCCTCTCGCCTTTATCATCATTCGAATTGTGCACAGTCCACTTTCTTGTACCAGATTGAAGATACTCAATCAGAAACGTCTGAGGGCGTCCACCATTGAACCCAGGCAGCCACGACAGCCATACCGACGACGTTGTTGCATTATCCAGATCTCGAAACTGTGACGGTATCTGTGGTGGTCCTTGCAACAAATTAATACGAACGTTGTTATGTTGGAATGTTCAAGTGCCATAAAAATGGAAGTAATGATCAATCATCAAACAAAAATAGTTGTGAACTGGGGATGTTTTCATGACAGGGTTTATGCATTTGTCTCTATGTCGACTGTAATTCAGCCTCGTCGTGACTAAAACAACTCGCAGTGAGTGAGTATGGTTTTACGCTTTTAGCAATATTTCAGCAATATCATAGCAGGAGAAACCTAAAATGAACTTCCCATATTGCATTCATGTAGGGAATCCAGCCCAGACGTTCGGCGCGACGAGCGAACGTTTTAATCATTAGGCTACCCCAGTCCTGATCTAGACAGTAACAGTTAAAGGTCACATGCAACGTAAAACACAACTTTGCAGATTCTGATACCTTTCGGTATGGACGTACCGAAACAAATCATCAAAAATGCAAATTCAACTTATAAAGTTGAAAATTAACGCGATGAAAAAACCCGCGCGAAATCGGAGTTCAAACGATTCACTAATTTTCCCCCAGCGCTTAGGGGAAAAGTGGTTTCAACAGCTGGGCTGCGCTCATAGTACATGCGCAGCTTGGAAGCTGGTTGTCCGGTGAATACTCGATGAAGGCTTTGGTGTCAGCTATTTTTCTAATGTTTTGTTGATATTTCACAGGCGCGAGCTTTTTATATGTTATGACAGTAGATTACCAATTTCATTTGTCTATTTCACCACACGTTCTTCTTACCGAGTCACTTTCTCAGTTCGATACTTAAAAGCAACGTCATTATTTAGCGTTGACAGAATTTCTTACTGTCATATAGATATTTCGTTGTCACAGACAAAACTCAATGTCTGTTTTTTTTAAAGCTATGTCTCTGTCCTTAAGATCTGTGATGTCACATCTTACAGTATTACGCTGATGTGTCATTCAAGATTCTAAATTATTGATGGTACAAGTGTTTTCATAGATATAACATCGTATATTTGTTATTATGTTACTAGTTTGCAAGCTCGATTATTTTTCAAGGATTCAATTATTTTGCAAACTCAACTTTTATTGGTCAGTTGTGTGAAGGATCAATATTGTCATAAACAATCACAAAAATTCGTGTTCGAGAGAAAGGTTCTCAAGCAGTTATAATGTATGTATAAATGTAATCCTCCCAACAATCGGAATTGGAATTTATGGTGTTCAATAATTGCTGATTTTGATATTGTTTTAAGTTTACCATCAGATCTGATTTTTCAGTCAATATATGGTTTAGGTGTTTAAAATAGTGAATGCAAGATTTAGACCTTACCTTTTCAACATATTGGATTTGTAAAACATACCTTTGCCTCAAGTGCCCTTCACTTTATGAAAGCTTCGATCTTTAAATGCTTCAAGTTATTGACTTCCTGAATATTGAAAGAATAGTGCTCACTTCCTCGCCGTCCTAGCCTGTTATCAATCGACGTTCAACCATGGTGTTGGCATTTGGGAAATTATAGAATACTAAAGCACGCTCTCATAGGCTATGAAGTTTAGCTCATAAGGTAAAAAGCAATTTTATAGGTCTAAGAAGACCAGTAGAAAGAAACAGGTTGAAATTGATACGTGCACATATATAAAGGCGAGCTTGATGAATGAGGAACATCAGATGAAGCGTTCGTCAAAGCGTTCGCCATGGACTACATATATATCAACCATCCAACAACCAATAACTTGTTTGAGTGGCATTTTCGAACTAGAGACGTACAATATAGAACAATTTTTTTATGGATAACAACTTCTTTATTTCGTGAGTGCGACGTTTCGATACAGATTCTTGTACCGTTGTCTACAATCGACTGACTCAAGTCTATATGTGGCTGTCAGAGATTCAGAGAGCAGTCCTGCTTGACAACGGTACAATAATCTGTATCTAAACGTCGCACTCACGAAATAAAGAAGTTGTTATCCATAAAAAATGTTCTACATCAACCCATCAACCCCTAAACCCATCCACTCATCCATTCATCCTCCCATCCATAAACCTATCCATACAACTATTCACCAATGCCTCTTAAAAGCAGAAAATGAGTTATTAAAAATCAACCACTCACCTGCAGGTACTATGCTGACTGTGTATGTGACTGGACTCCCCACACCATTGTCCACTGTCAGACTGTAGTCCCCGAAGTTCTGCTGTTGGAGGTTAGTAAGGTGTAGTCTGGCAGTGACTGAGATGTCTGAGACAGGGCTGGAGGAACCAGTGAGGTCCTGGCTGGTGCTGATGGATCTAGTCCAGGTGAATGTAGGAAGGGGGTAGGTCAGGACTGACACAGACACAGTCACGTCAACACCCAGTGTAGCAGCGTACTTGAGTTGCTGTGAAACTGTCCCTTCGAGTCGCGGTGAACCTGATGCACAACATTTCCCCACGAATCAAAGAAACACACCCACGCATTTGTTTCACAAATACATATCACTGATTTACCAATTGTGAATATCTCATCTGATTGATCAGGACATATGTTCAATTAACAGATGTACTAAAACTTTTCAGTATTATATACTCAGCATAAAAAAAAACACGTCAGTACGAATTCAAAATTAGATAGACACTGTAATCAAATCAGTACAGAAATGGACATAATATGCGGATCAAAAATATTTTTTGGGTACAATATCTTGACACGCCAATGAATAACTCAGCACAATTCCAAGCTATTACGTGAACGTTTGCAGTACATTCAGACCCTTGACTTCAGTATCTAGTGTGACCACCACGAGCGGCAATAACTGAAGCACAGCGTCTATGCATGGAGTGTACCAATCGATTGATGAAGGCAATTAGCACCTTGAACCACACCCTGAGAAAGGCCTGGCGCAATAAATCGGCTATGTTCGGACTTGGTATGACATTATTCAGTCTCCTCTGAATTTCATCCAAAAGATGTTCTACTGGGTTTAAATCAGGACTAAGGGCTGGTCGCTGCATAATGTTGACACCGTTCTGCTGTAGGAAGTCCTCTCTAGCTCTGGCATTACGGGCCCGGGTGTTATCATGCTGGAAAATGTTCTGGTGACGTGCGAAATGTAGTATGACGTGGGGTCAGAGAGCTAGGTTGGTGTAGCGCACCGCTGTGATGCCGCCTTCTCTCCCTGGACCTAGGTTCTGGAACACCAGAGGACTTGCTCTCTGGTTCAGACCTATTCCACGCCATACCATGATGCTTACACCTCCCCATGAGTCTCTTTCCATAACACATTGGTCTGAGTAACGCTGGCCACGTCGTGGCCATATTCTTCTTCTGCCATCTGCAGTTGATACACAGTACCGACTCTCATCTATGAAGAGAACAGTTCTCCATTGCCTGTATCGCCAGTGGCACACGTGAAGAGCCACCTCCTCGTGGTGGGTGCTGGGTAACGCTAACTAGGGTGTAACTGCTGTAAAACGTTTCACCATCAAGAGAGAGGGTACTATTGTGAAAGCCAACACCTAGCTCTTGCCGTTTGCCCGTGCACCCATACTACCATCCATTAAAGAGGGTTATTTCAATATTGAAGTGGACGTGTATGGCCCCAGTCCACTTCGTTGCTTTAAGTGTCAGTAGTTCGGTCATGGGTCCAACTCTTGTCGTGGCTCTGTTGCATGTCATCGTTGTGGTGACTGCTACGAAAATACAGAATGTGACAATGATTTTAAATGTGCAAACTGTTCTGGACCACATGCTGCTACATCCAAATCCTGTCCTGTTTGGCAAAAAGAGTAAAAATATTGAAACTGAAATGCGAAAGGAATATATCATATCTTGACGCAAAAAAGCTATTCATAACTCAGAACATAACTTCATCAAATAAAACATACTCTGCTGCAGTAACTCGCTCTGTAGCGAAATCCTCTGTAGCCTGTCAGACTAACCTGACATGGGTCCATTAATCCATTAATTCAGGTTCAGTTGTATCAGCGACTTCCCCAGTAATTCAGTCTACATCTGGATGTCAAACCGAGAAACAACCTGAGCCAAAATCAGAAATGTCTCACAAACAGCCTGACAGTCAATCAGTCAAACAGAAAGGGGAAAAAATAAAGAGAAAACCAATCGCTATCATTCCTTTATCTCCAGAGGTTCCTATACAAAACTCTTTTGGGCCTCTAGATGTGGACGTTACCCTGTTTACAAGACAGAAGGAGGAATAGCTCCTCCTCACATTCACGAGAACGATCGCCAATTGAGGCACCATGACTCAATTGTCGACTTTAATGCAGTGGAATTGCAGAGGATTGAAAAAAACCCTCAGTGAGATCCACTTATTGATGCAAGATTGTAAACCGTCAGCATTATGTCTTCAAGAAACGTATCTAAAAAATACTGATAACTGCGGCAGTATACCGATCATCACTCCGTTTCTCCTCCGGGAGATATGGAAACTGGGGGTGCTACCATTTTTCTTGTGCGCTAGGGTATAATTCATAGGCCTGTATCTCTTGATACCAATCTTCAAACCGTAGCTGTTCGTCTGACCCTGCATATTGCTCTTCGGACATTCGACAATGGGATCTTCAACATCTCTATGATCAGCTTCCAAAGCCGTGTCGTGTCTCATTATGGACAACCTCAACGGACACAACCCGCTTTGGGGGGAGTGTCCACACTAATAATAAAGGCAAAATTCTTTAGGAATTCATTTCCGATAATAATTTATGTATTTTCAATGATGATTCAGCCACTTATCTACATCCAGCTACGGGAACATATTCTTCCCTGGATTTGTCACTCGATGACTCCATCTTGTATAATGAATTTGAATGGATGATTCATGATGGCCTATGTGGGAGTGATCACTTCCCAACCAATCTTAAAACAATCAACCCTGGTGATGATCCACCTTATCGAGAAGTAAGAAAGTAACTGCACCAATCGCAACATAATTTGGGAGAATGTGGAGATATTATCCAAAAACCACCAGGACTTCACCAAAAGGAAACTTGCAGAAGCAGTTCAAATCCGGAGACACAAGCCCTCAATCAACAGAGACCAGGGATATCTCATCCCTTCTGCATACAATGATCTGATAAAATCAACAGATTAGAGCACCTCAGCCATCATTGCTAATTAATCTCATCAGCATGTATATTTTGTTTTTACCTCCACCACCATTGGCTTCCTATTGTCACTACATTATTGCCACCGTGCCTTGTTCTTATTGTTAATCCCCCTGATTCAGTCCTACATGTTGTTATTACTTAATCCCTGTTCATGTATATAAGTCTGTTCTGTAGTACTTCACTCATGCTTGACAACGATATAAGAATCCATACCGAAACGTCGCATCATATATAATAAAGAAGTTGTTATCCATAAACTTTCTTACTTTCTTATTAGTCACCAACTTCTAAATGCCAATCAAACAGATTGTATCGAGAAGGAATTCGCCAGGGCTGATTGGTCATTATATGAGACTTTACCTTTTCAGGAACAGTGAAGATCCTGTACAGTCTTTTTCAGATATTTTAAATGACATTGCTGACAGAACAATTCCACAGTCCTCTGCAACTCCACACATTCGTAAACTACGGTTTAATAATGAATGTAAACAGGACAGAAAGTGCAGGAAGAAAGCAGAACAAAATATTTTCGCAAACATCCTTCCGTCCATAATTTAGACAAAGTAAAAGTGTTTAATGCCAAGGCTCGACGCGCATTTAAACAAAATAAGCGTCAGTCTTGGAGGAACAATGTTTCCAAAATAAATTCACGTACATCTGTGTCAAAGGTGTGGAACATTATCCAAAAAATAAAGGGCAAAGGTTCTAAATCTACTGTTCATCATCTGAAGGACGGTGATACTATATTAACTACAAAAACTGAGTATTTAGTATCAAGATCAACACTTTATCCGAGGTTTTAAACGATTCCAGAGATGGATCTCTTTTGGTGGATGATTTGAATATTTCTTGTCGTGGTAAGAATATGCATGCTATTGAACGGCAATTGCAGTTACGTTTAAATAAAATAAATAAATGGTGTCTTGAAAATGGATTTAAATTTTTTAAATCAAAAACTAATTGTCTACACTTTTGTAGAAAATATAAGCCGCATAAGGACCCAGAAGTATTTTTAAATGGCACTCCCATCAAAGTTGTAAAGGAAGCCAAATTCTTGGGTCTAATTTTCGATTCTCATTTCACCATCTTGCCACATATCAAATCACTTAAAGCTAAATGTCTGAAGGAACTTGATTTGTTAAAGGTTGTTTCTAATTCAAAGTGGGGAAGGGATCAAATTACCCTCCTTCACTTATGTAGATCATAGGTGCGATCAAAACTTGATTATGGTTCCATCGTATATGGTGGAGCCTGCAAAAGCAACCTAAAATTACTTGATTGTGTCCACCACCAAGGTCTAAGACTTTGTCTTGGGTCCTTTAGAACCTCTCTTGTTGACAGTCTCTACGTCGAGGCTGATGAGCCATCTCTTACACAACGCCGTATAAAATTTTCCCTGCAGTATATAACAAAACTTTATTCTAACGAGTTAAGAATTAAACCATTCATTTCTGCAGCCGGCATTGAGCTGGAAAATACATTTCCTTCCCGTCTTCTTTCTTCTCCTCCTTGGAAACTGGTCAGGCCTGAAGGTACCTAACTCTGACAAAGTTTCAGTAACCTGAAACTAATGAATTACAATATAAACAAGAATATTATCAATTAAAAAATAAATATAATACATTCAAATCCTTATTAACAGATAGGTCCACGGATGGTGGCGCTGTGGCATGTGCCACTGTCACTGGATCCTGAATAATATCTTCTCGACTACCAAACAACAGCTCTATTTTCACAGCAGAAGCTAACGCCACATTAACAGCTATTAAGTATATTAATAAACACCATAAATATAAACAATAGATAATCTTTTCCGATTCTCTTTCGTGTCTTCAGGCTATTAAAAATTGTTCTTGTATACATCCACTTTTATTAGAAATTATTGAATTGTATAATGAGCTTGCAACTGGCCACTGCGACATCGTCTTTTGTTGGTTACCCAGCCACGATGGCATTTCTGGGAATACAAAGGCTGATCTTGCAGACAAGGCAGCACTCAATAAATCTCTGACGCCACTTCTTATCACATACTCTGATTACAAAGCTAGCATTACAACCTACATCCGTGATCTGATGCAAAAGAAGTGGGACACCCAAGTACTTATCAATAAAATACATGCAACAAAACCCTGTTTCGGTTACACTTACTTGGGTTGTCAGTCCAGATTTGAGGAGGTCATCATACGACGATGTCGTATTGGTCACACAAGATATACTCATGCATACCTACTGAAAAGAGAGGATCCTCCGTTTTGTATCCCTTGTGATGAGAGAACCACGGTCAAGCATGTCCTGCTTGACTGTGTTAAATTCCCCATCATAAGGGATAAATATTTCAACATAAAAACAGTAAAGGGTCTTTTTAATAAAGTTTATTATCATTTAATCATTGATTTTTAAAAAGAGATAGATTTGTTAAATGAATTTTGATATATGTTTTGTAAATAGAGTTTTATAATTGGTAGTTCAGATTATCAACTTACATTGTTAGTGGCTGTATCCCCAAAGGGGTTTGAAGTAGCCTAAAACTATTGTCCTCCTGAGAGTGTAAAACTTTCAAAGTATACTTTTCACGTACCAAGTTTTTAAATGTAGTATTTTTGTTCTTTTAAATTTCGGCTAAATTATCCTACAATCGCCAGCGGCTGAAGGGATGGTATAAATCAGGCTAGGGCCCATGCATGTAGCAAAAGTAATGTAAGTCCTCATGGTTCCTAGTATGGTGATGTAACTTCAGTTGTTGGCAATCTATAGCCCGTGTTTTATATTGTATTGTCTCTTTAATTGAAATGTTTTAGCTGTGTTCGCTAGTTTTATATTATATCTGTGACTATCTAGTATTGTTCCTGTCCATCGACAACAGGTTTTAATCTTCAAACTATTTTCACTTTTTATTGTATAAATTGTTTTCGTCACGATATGGCTGAGATATTGCCGATGTGACGTTAAATATTAACTCACACACTCACTCACTCACTTTATCGCCAGTTTTGGTGTTGTAGGGCAAACTGTAGGCGTTCACGCCGATGACGAGGGGTGTGGATAGGTCTGCGGTTATGTCTACCGCAATGGAGGTTCCTGACGTCGGCGTACTGTATTAGTACTGATTAGTCTTCCGTGTGTTCCCACTGTCTTGCGGACTATTTCGGATGCCTGCGTAAGGGGATTCTGTACATGCTGTCGCACAACATGGCGGTCTTGTCATCTTGAAGTCACTCTTCGTCTGCCAGTACGGGGGAGATCATTTGTGGTGTTGGTGGCCCGCGAACGTTGCTGCAGCCCATAGATGGTCCGAACGTTGACCTGGAAGTGATTGGCAACGGCTTGTACAGTGTGTCCAGCTTCAAGTCTCATCCTAGTGCCTGGTTCCTCTTAGCTGTTTTGACTCGCGGCATCCTGCTGGCGTTGTACACTGTGAATGTTTCAACCAGGTTTGGGGAGCAGTTTATACGGTTGGTCCTTGTGAACAGCACGTGCAGCATGAGTTGCATGAAGAACTCCGTACTATCTCCGATATCAGGTTGCGTTTTTGAGACCATTTCCTGGGTTTGGGAAGGAATGTCTTTGCTCAGGTACAGTTGGAGATGTTGTCAAAAATATGTAATCAAAACATCAAATGAGTTTACAGTTATCCGTTTCTGCGAAGGAAAATTCTCAGCTGACGTTTTTTTGCTGCTAATATATAATGGCTTTACTTCAACTAATTACGTGCCATGGCAAAAACAGTTGGAGGAAGACGGAGGAAAGTATGTAATAAGAACCTTCGTGGATATCCGTACATTTGACCAGCAGCTCGACCGTCTGGATGACAGGTGCCCCGATGTTGTTGGTGGCAGTACAAGAGTAGTTCCCTCTTTGTCTACAATCTGCTGACTCCAGTCTATATGTTGCTGTCAGGAAGTTATCTGCCCTTGTCAACTCCTCAGATCCATTCAGTAACCTGATGACTGACCTTAGATTAATGTCAATATGGCAACTCAATATCACTGCATCAGACTCGTTAACTGTCACTGAACCGCTTCGAGAGTTGGCGGTGAACATGCTAATGGTGAAAAGACACGTGCAAAACAGTGTATATATTATACGGATGTGAAAGACTCACACTCATAATAGCGCGGGAATGCCACGACCCTCCCCCCAAACAACGTGATGGTAGCCACATGGTTGGAACATTCAGTGGCATTCATCAACTAAAATGATGCAACGTTACACAAAGACTTTGAATAACAATGTCTGATGAAGACCGGTACTTGTGCATCTTGCATTTTGCTTCTCGGAAAATGATTCGGGATCACAAACAGGACGCAATAGGAGACAAATGCGATTGGGCAAACAGACAGACAGTGGCAAGCCGAGTTTTGTACAAGAGTACAACACGCGGTGCCTAATATCAAACGCCAGATGTAAAAGAAAACCCCATTGTACAACACTTCCTTGACAGCAGCCAGCTTCAACGCGTTTCCGTGGTCTGTTCGCCCATGGAACACATCTGACATGTGATGACAGTACCCACATACTCTTACTAACAGACAGGAAGTCATCCAGGCCATTTGAACAGAACTTTGTCGCATGAGGGTGTTGGTAGCTGTACACACATATTCTGACAGGTATTCTGACAATGATACTTACACTGTACATTCACTGTTACCTCCACAGTGTCAGATCTCACTACAGATGTCCCCACACAAGGACTGAGGGTGTTGCTTGCTGTACACACATATGTCCAGTATTCTAACAATGAAACTTACACTGTACATCCGCTGTCACCTCCACAGAGTCAGATCTCACTGCAGATGTCCCCACACAAGGACTGAGGGTGTTGGTAGCTGTACACACATATGTCCCTGCCTGTGATCTCTGTACGTTGCTGATGGTCAGAGTAGATCCAGTCTGAGGAGTAAAACTACCACCATCTTTCCTTGTCCATGTCACAGCTGCTGCAGGTTTGGAGTCCATAGAGCGGGTCGCAGTCAGTGTCTGTCCCTCTGTCACAGTCTGAGTGGAGGCGTGAACAGACACAGGTGGACCGTCTGGGATAGGAAACTGACTGTAACACTGTCACCAGTGTAGACTATATACTTACACTGAACATCAACACTGGCTGTTACACTGTCACCAGTGTAGATTATATACTTACACTGAACATCAACACTGACTGTAACACTGACACCAGTGTAGACCATATACTTACACTGAACATCAACACTGACTGTAACACTGTCACCAGTGTAGATTATATACTTACACTGAACATCAACACTGACTGTAACACTGTCACCAGCGTAGACTATATACTTACACTGAACATCAACACTGACTGTAACACTGTCACGACTGTAGATTATATACTTACACTGAACATAAACACTGCCTGTAACACTGTCACGAGTGTAGATTATAAACTTACACTGAACATCAACACTGACTGTAGTACTGTCACCTACCCCATGTGTATTATTAGGTTGACAAGCAAGGTATCACTCACTTGAGGCTGACTCTCCGAGACTCCCTAATCCCAAATTTACACCCAACATCTATACCCATTCTATATCTCTGTGTGACATGTTCTAATGTAGGTAACACCAACATGGAGCTCTTGGGTTTTACCGATGTAATGAGATCAGCAATACGTCAGGATGCTATACATATAATGCTACCCACATGAAGCTGATGCCCTGTTTGAGAACTGGTACACAGTTCAAATCTACCTAATCCCTAAATAAGACATTAACGGTATGTTTCAACTCTTGGCAATTTTTCAAATCCCCTACTTCAATGTTGAGGTAGGTGACCCACCCAACAGATAAGATACACAAGATGATTTGTAAAGTTTAGTAATCATGGACATTTCCTTCGTGTGCTTGACATGCATTCGACATATTTTCTGTCTTATGTAATTTCGATAATTTTGTATGTACAGTCATACAAGCGAAAGTCTCTGTTGTGTGGACACATCACTATCACTGGCGACGCTGCTGCAAGGATATTTTCTGCAATTCATAGGACATCGCTACTTGAAACACACCTTATTCCGGGATACTAATTCATTCAATCTCGGTTTTATTCTCAGTGACTGCGTTCAAAACGCTTCACGTCGGTAAAATCTATGATACCCAGTCATAGATCTGTATTGACCAAGAAGATGGAATCAAATGCTTGTTTAAGAACTATCGCCCCAAACTGATGCAGCATGTTGTAGCGATTCAGCTGAAACAACATCAATACTTCTCAATGCTCTTGATAACAGCACATCTTGTAGTTATTGGTTAAGCTTTATCTTGGTTTCCACGATATCTCATGTTACGCAAACAGTCGTGTATCATTGTATGTTTGACGTTGGAGAGTAGAGAATTAAGGTTTGCCACATTTCTCAACAATTTTCTCAGTCCTGTTCACTGTTCAAGAGAACTGAACTGATCGAGTTCGAGGTCCCATGAGACACGGTCATGGCCAGCCAGAAAGCTATGCTGGAAAGCCAGGAGTCATCTTTGACTCAACAATGAGCGTCGAGAATCACGTCAGCAACATCTGCAAACTGCTTTCATTACGTTTGAACTACTGCAACAGTTTACAATACGGCAGCAGTACCTGGACAAGTTAGATATTTGTTTACGACACAGCTGCCAGACTCATAACACGCACACATACGTATGTGAGCATTAAGCCGATATTGAAGTACTACACTGGCTCATGGTAAGAGGGAGATCTGTCTTTAAGCGTTACGTGTTTGTTTACAAGTTCTTTGATATTTTTATAGTTTCTTTGACACAACGATTAGCATTATTTGCTTGGTTCTAGCCTCGTTAGTTCAACCACAGGACGACCAAGAAATACCACGTTTGTGTCAATATATCAATGTCAATGTTTTAATCAATATATTACACATCACCCCTGAACCTCTAGGTTCAAGTGGTCACGTGATGACCAGTCGTCTCATTCGCCTCAGTTCACTGACTTCCATCATTCTAGCAAGCCAGACAATATCACCGTTCGTTCGGTCTCATAGTCTCGTTATGACTATTTGTTTGCAAGGCTTTCACAAATACCCTCATCGATTTCACAAAAGGGGTAAAGGGTGTGTGTGTCCCATTTTAATAGCGTTGAATGTTCTAAGCTAAATAATATCATTCAGTTGTGAGAGTTTCCTTTGTTATGACTTCTGTATAATATTCCGTTGATGTTTTATAGATAATTGGCCACATAGTTTTGAGAAAAGATATCTTGTTTTGATTGTTTGTTTCAAATGCATGTGCTGTGCATTCGACATTCTAGCATTAACAGTACATGTGTAAGATCAGGGGATATCATCATTAACCGTTAGATAACGTATGCAGTTTCCGTTGCCCTTATTAGGAATGAGAGGTTTAAGCTAAATCAAATACACAAGGGTTATATTTACCTCTTAGCTGCTTTGATGATGACATGATAGTGGCACCCAACACATAGTTGAGACAATTATATTTGTCAGAATATATATATGGAACTATACATAGGAATAATCCAACCTATGCTCAAGAGGAACCAACTTAATTCTCTAGCAACTTACTCAGGACAACCAGTTTCTGTCCACAGTTCAGTATCACAGTAGCAGCCCCTCCAGCCCCACATGTGTATGTCCCTGCATCTGATGTCTGGATATTGCTGAGGGTGAAGGTGACATTCCTGGCTGTTATGTTCCCCTGGTATTCCAGTCTATCTCCGTAGTTGCCAAAGCTGACGAATATCCCAGAAGCTGTCACTGTGAACACAGCGACACCAACAGGGCTGACAGCAAAGAAAATATTCCCTGTCCCCAGACCTCCCTGTGGAATCTCCCAGCTAAACCTGGCTGTGTCAGACACTGGAGACAACACTGGACTGGCACTGGGTGCTCTTAATACAATACCTGTAAAAGGTATTTGGGTATTAAGAATGACGGATAGTACGTCGTCCCAAGCCGCGTCTGTTTTACACGTTATATTTATCACAAATATGGTAATATGTATACAATTCAGGTACGTATACTGTACAGACATGGCCCATATTAAAGACGTACCTGTAATGACATAGAATATAACAGCAGGGGATATGCGTGGCATCTCGGTAAGATCTGGAATATAGGTTCATTTGGATAGAATTATCACTGTATTTAGTATGAATGAGATATGCTAATGTATCTCTGTCTAGTAGCTGTATGTTTTACTGTGTGGTGAAGACAGAGCAGTGCAGAGACTGTTGGGAAGGCAATCAACGAATGGCAGAGATATAATCTAAAGTCGGACGCCTTGTCCACATGACCAAAGAGGTTAACCCCGAGGACAAGCTGACTATGTAAGGATGTCATGATATCTGTGATGACTCCATGCATAATACCCACTGGTACAAAATCAGCTGAGGGATACTAGTTTTGTCTTTATTTATCGACACTTTCTATTTTACAAATGCAAAGGGAAATCTCTTGTCTATGACTATTTACATTTTATAAACTAAGACCAGATTTGAACATATACAACTGAACCGCTAAAACTCTCTAATTTTGATGTCACTATAAATCCGTATGTCCCAGGTTTATATGACACGCGTAATACTAATGTGAACATATTGTCAACTAAGGGAGACAACTCTGCATTTCCCCGGGATTACAGCATGTGATCAGTCAATAAATATTAAATCGAAGTAAACAAATGTATCGACACATTTAAGTGTGATATTCATATACACTGGCATGCAGAAATAGCGTTCACAGTTGTCATGTAGATGTGTTGTGATGCAGTTAGAAATATATACATTGTACATATCTGCTGTGTGATGCAGTTGGAAATATATACATTGTACATACTTGCTGTGTGATACAGTTAGACATATATACATTGTACATACCTGCTGTGTGATACAGTTAGACATATATACATTGTACATACCTGCTGTGTGATACAGTTAGAAATATATACATTGTACATACCTGCTGTGTGATGCAGTTAGACATATATACATTGTACATACCTGCTGTGTGATACAGTTAGACATATATACATTGTACATACCTGCTGTGTGATGCAGTTTGAAATATATACATTGTACATACCTGCTGTGTGATACAGTTAGACATATATACATTGTACATACTTGCTGTGTGATACAGTTAGACATATATACATTGTACATACCTGCTGTGTGATACAGTTAGACATATACACATTGTACATACCTGCTGTGTGATGCAGTTGGAAATATATACATTGTACATACCTGCTGTGTGATGCAGTTAGACATATATACATTGTACATACCTGCTGTGTGATACAGTTAGACATATATACATTGTACATACCTGCTGTGTGATACAGTTAGACATGTATACATTGTACATACCTGCTGTGTGATGCAGTTGGAAATATATACATTGTACATACCTGCTGTGTGATACAGTTAGACATATATACATTGTACATACCTGCTGTGTGATGCAGTTGGAAATATATACATTGTACATACCTGCTGTGTGATACAGTTAGACATATATACATTGTACATACCTGCTGTGTGATACAGTTAGACATATATACATTGTACATACCTGCTGTGTGATGCAGTTGGAAATATATACATTGTACATACCTGCTGTGTGATGCAGTTAGAAATATACTGAACATCATTGAAAACGCACCGCTTATATAAGTTCAGATTATTAAAAGCACGTGTAAGAAATAGAATGGATAATAACAGATGGACGACTGACAAAAACAACAACATAGAAAAGACGCTCATTCATTGAAATGTTCCACAGTCAGAAAGGATCAAACACACGTGGGGTCAAATTGAAAAGTCAATATCGCGTGTGACCGCCATTTGCATTGACACATGCAGTTCAACGTCTCCTCATTGAGTCAATAAGCGTCCGAATAGAGTTCTTGAGGATGGCATTCCACTTCTGCAGTAGTGCAGCCTCAAGTTCCCGGATGTTTCGCATCTGTTGTTGCCGCGAAAGACTTTGACCAATTTCGTCCCACAAGTGCTCCATGGGGGATACATCTGGAGACTGTGCTGGCCAATGAATAACCTGGATGTGTTGCTGGGCCAGATACTGCATGGAAAGTCTTGTTGTGTGTGCCCGTGCGTTGTCCTGTTGAAAAATATGGACATCTTGGGGGTGATTGAAGACAGATACGATGTGATTCTGAAGTATCTGCTCACGGTAATAAAAGGGCATTAACTCTCCCTTGACAGACATGAAGGCAGTGCTGTGATTGTAATTTATTTCATCCCAGACCATGACACTCCCACCACCCAAAGGTCCGTCTGAACGACACACTTATCAGCATAACGTTCACCACGTCTACGCCAAAAATGTAATCGGCCGTCAGCATTACGTAGATGAAGACGTGATTCGTCAGTGACTACCACACCATGCCATTGTTGTAACCTTTACTGAAAATGCCTGCTAGCCCATTGTATACGCTCATTACGGTGTATGTCAGTCAGAATTGGTCCAACATAAGGACGTCGAGCATAGAGCCCGACGGCGTCGCATGGAGTCAGCGCTGATGACCCCCACGCCAACCTTGAACGGGTGCAGCAGTCCTGGCAGTCGGCAGTGTGCAATCACTGATATGGACATGGTCAATATGGCGATCCTGATGGAGCGTCGTAACACGTTGTTGCCAAGGTCATTGTAGGTCACGGGTGCTGCCTGTCTATTGATGTCGTCTGTGAAGCCTAACGATGGTGGATTTGCCAAGTCCAAGTTGTCGAGCAATATCCCTGCTGCTGGTGCCAACCTGAATCATGCCTAGTGCACGTTCTCTTTCGTGAGGTGTTAACCTCGGCACCTCTGTCCTCGTTTCACAACCGTTAGTGAAGCAATGATATTCGGTTCTCATACACCTGCTTTTAATGTCACAGTCGGTATGATTTCAGAGTTACATTCGCGCTTGTTTCATGGCGTGGCTGCATGTTGATGCATTTTGGAATTGAGAGTCATACTGTGGAAAGAAATTTGTTTCTAAAGCATTTTTTCAACTGGACATGCCCTTCGACTTCATGTTAGTTATATTCATTGATCATTGTCATGCTGAAATCCAACTGGATGAAAATATGGACAATTTTAGATTAGTGCGTTTTCAATGATGTTCAGTATATATACATTGTACATACCTGCTGTGTGATGTAGTAAGAAATATATACATTGTACATACCTGCTGAGAATTGACTGAGTGAGTTGGCTTTTACACTGCTTTTGTCAATATTCCAACAATATCACGGCGGAGGACACCAGGTATGGGCTTCACACATTGTACCCATGAGGGGAATCGAACCCGAGTCTTCGGCGTGACGAGCGAACACTTTAACCACTAGGCTACCCCACTGCCCATATGTCAAATTGAATACTCAATGTCATTTAGTGAGAGGCCAAATGTAAGATAGGTAATGTTTGGGATTACACTTTCTCAGTAAATTGCAAATTCTAGTACTTTTGTTGATTCGAACCCACACCCCCAGTGTCAGGCAGCACACAAAGCCATCTACCCAAGAAATTGATGCCGCGCTGGCTGAGTGGGTTAGATTACAGACTTGTATTCCGCTCGTTGTGTAGTTGTTAAATTGTGTGTATTTATTTGAAACAAAAGATATTGTTAGATTCAGGAATATAGCACACATGGATCGAAATTAGGAAGAACATTTACAGATGCATAAACACTAAGTCTGCGAATTAAACGATCGGGGATATCTGATGTTTAATGTTCTGTGTATGAACGATTCAATTATAGACAGGGCAAAACCTTATTTGACATCCGTCCTTAATCCATCAAGCTGTCTAAGCTTCTAAATGTATATCTTGAGTGAACGAGTAATGTTGAACACTGCTCCGAACAGTAGTTTAGCTCTCATATTGGTGAGGGGCGATAGTGATGTACCACAACTATCTAAATGAACGACACGATCGATTGAACATAGAACGCCGTGTTGATTCTAATGCACGGAGTTCTCCCTCATTATTATCTTGGTACCTAAACACTAAGGTAAAGAAATATACTCCTGAGCGATTTATCTAGGATATACGGTAGGACCCCAGCAAGACAAGCAACAATCAGGATGAGAAGGGACTGGAAACCCACGATCACAGATTTCCGACTTTCCTGAAAGTTTGATAGTGGGTGATTATGTTTTCATTATTTTATTAAAACGCAACAATATTTCAGTTACTTCCCAGGGGGTGTGCATGACGTGGACACCGGAAAAATATAAAAGTAACTAATTAGCATAATTAAGTGGTGTTTAATCTAGTTTGGTATGTTCTGATATCTAACTGAATGAGTGAGTGAGTTTAGGTTTGCACGCTGACAATATTCCAGCAATATTGTCAGCGTGACTAGCGAACGTTTTAACCGCTGTGCTTCCCCGCCACCACTATAGCTAACTGTTAGACATAGGTAAATATAGTTTATAAAGCATTACTATTCTTCATGGCGGCATATCTGCAATATTGCCTACATACTGTAAAGTTGAACTCTATGGGACACTACCCAGAGCAGAGCAAATTCACAGATATGAGTGCATGGGCCAGTTTCGTTTAATGTCCCTTTGAACAATATTTCTGTTATTTCACAGCCCGTTGGTTTGACATGGGAGTAAAGCCGTGAATGATTCATGTGTAAGGTGCTGAGATCCGAACTTCAGATGACAGTTTTCTGGTGCCCTGCACAGCGAACTGTCTTAACAACTGGTTCAGTCTTAACAACTGGTTCAGTCTTAACAACTGGTTCAGTCTTAACAACTGGTTCAGTCATCGACTGGAATGGCTGTCGGAGGCTGGAATGCAATCACATTCTTTCTTGATGTTTTACAAGAAAATGATCTCAGCAAACAATATATGTATAGCACTATTTCTAAAGTAACGATGAAAAATTTGTTTTTATTTTGAGAATAAACAACCTTACAGCTCCACCACTGGAACTGACTAAAGACGACTGGAGTGTGAAAAGACGTATATCAGTTTACTTACAATAATCGAAAAGGACATCAACGGATGAGTTTTATCTCCTTGTAACTGCTGTACTGTTATATTTTAATGTTTCAACGTCTTTGATTTTGAACAGTTAAACTACATATATTGTTTTGCAAACATCTGGTGTTAGCACAGATTTTCAGTGACCAACACTTACTTTTTTCTGCATCAAACCCATCTCTTTCGGAATTGGTCAGGCGTTGCCGTTGTATATTTATAGGTTTGTTTCTCTGTGATATTTTGACATGAAAGACAGTTCGTCACTTTAAGAGAACAGTTCGTCACTTTAAGAAAATATAATATTTTCCCTTCGATCATTTAAAAAGAGCAGAACACAAAATTACCTCCAAATCCGCTTCTTATCATGTCAACGAATGTATATAATTTAGGTGCCTTTATTACAACACTAAATTCCATTGTCCGTACAGATTCATTGTGTCCGACCATGAGATCTGATGGCTCGTATACCATAACGCTAACACCAACAAACTGTCGACGTTGAACAATGCACGCGTCAGCATACCGTTCACCTCACCGTCTATACATCCTTGCACTGCCATCTTAGTTGCCATCCCAATATTGTCTCCTGTACCGTGGACGCTGTATGTACCAGGCAAGTCACCCAAGTCGGTGACGTTAGAGCAAAACTGGACGTACTGCAGGCCTTTCGGGCCCGATGTTGTGCTCCCTCAGTCGAGTCTGTACAGGCTTGTTTCAGCCAGAAGTTGTTGTCTCGTTGACGTGAGGTCACGCGTAGACGGGCGGTCCTAGGCAAATCTCTCGTGTTTTCATTATGTTAAAATCGTCTCCATATCGTGAGATCGTGTTCCGATGGGCAATAAAATGTCTGATCACTTCATTTTGGATGATTTCAATCTCCAGCATACCCACGACGCAGGACGCTGGTTTTCTGTAAGCCGTGGCATGACGTTGGCGTAGTTTAGGTTGAAATCAACGAGTTTTCCGCAACATTCGAAGGTTGGAAAATAATTAACTGTTCTTCACTTTTCAATATCAGATGTGTCAACTTCAGTTGTCAAAACGCACGCAAAAATGTGTAAGTTCATTGTGTACAATATGCATGTGCCACGCGCGATGCGTGACATCAAATTTCTTGTAAAGAGCTTTGCTACATGTTTATTTAGGGTCATTTATAGAGTTAACATTTCAAATAAGTTTTATTTTATGCAATTGTATCTATGCACAGTTCTTTTTTTTCGTCGTTAGTACATTATGTGAATACTGTGTAATGAAATATGTGCCATTACATGTTTTAAGCCATGGGTAACATATGCATACTTGCATACAAATTGTGTTCTGGAAAATGTACTCTAAGTAAATACTCCATGATAATTATACGAAGAGGTCGTTTATAGCAGATATATGAAGAACTTTTTAATTGTCTTTCAGTGGCATTTAGAAGTTGTACATTATAGTCCTAACTGCCAGTTCACCTGATGAAGTCTGGAATAGTCTCGAAACGTCGTGAGAGAAATTAAAAGAGAAGTTTAATCCATAAAATTATATTGAACTTTTTAATTGACTGCCTAAAACCAGGCCAGAGATAAGCTAGGCCGCAGGGTAATACTAAGAGTGGAATATTCATCTATTTCAGTAACAACTGGGTCTCTGGACATAGATCCTCACAACCCTACAATTAACAGTAACTATCAAGGAAGACGTCATCGCCCATTATATTTCTACTGCTATTACTTTCCAAGATAATGAGACAACGATTACACAATGCCATTTAGAAAGTGGTCAAATGTAGCATACCTCATATTCGAGATTACACTTTCTTAGTGAAGTACACATTCTAGTGCCTTTATGGGTTGGGTCCCATCCGGGATTCGAATGCACACCCTCCCAAAGTCAGCCGCCTAACCCGCTCAGCCACCGCAACGGAGCGTACTCCATCGTCAACAACCACCGACCACACAACAAACTGGGCTCTGCCGCACACGTAGAATGGAAACGAATGAACCACGTTGACTGTGGACGTTTGGCTAGGATTGTCTTCAGATTTGAGGTGTATTGATGCGACATTAATGAGTTTGATTTCACATGATAAATGACGTTCACAATAGGGCACATTACTAAACTATTCATCCCATTAAGAACATACAATGGCAATAGTTGTGAAACCCTTATTTAGGAATTACGGTTCGCTGTACCACCGTGTACAGTGTCATAAAGCACACCTTTGCACACGTACTATTACAGTTAAAATACGGGGACGCTTGCGTCCGAATGCTGTAACGTTATAATAGTTCAGGGCAAAAGTGTGCTTTATGATACTATACATGGTGGTAGAGAAAAACGTATTTATTTTCTAAGATGCCAAATTTGATACTTTCCAACGAATAATCGAAGGCAGAAAATAAAGACAAAATAATAAATAAATAAATAGCCAAATAAATAAATAAATAAACTACGGTGCGCTGTACTATTAACGAGTCTGTCCTCTACTTTACCAAAAAAAAGAACACATGATAAGCAATATGATGACGTTTTAATTGCGGGTTGAATATCTTGTCTTTATTATTACATCTCTGATTAACGTAACCCATATGGGCCAATGTTGGACAATATGGGACAATATGAACGTCGCATTTCTACGGCCAACGTGAGTTTAGATCAGTACATCCAGATGAAGCTGACTATCCACATTCCACGGTAAACATTGCGAACGTTGTCGTGTCGCTGTTAAATTATGAGTCGAAATGAAACATTTTATCTGTCGAAAATCAGAAACGTAATGTTTCCACCAGTGATGTCAGCCGTGTAGAAGGCTTACGAGGGGTTGCAACTGACATGCATCCTGGCGTAGGTTACCAAGAATACGTTTGGTAACGAGGGGGCAGACGAGAATGGCGTAGTGACGTCAATACAATGTGACGTCATCCAAAAAAAGCGCACTTTATCGCCTGATAAAGTATTGTCAGCGTCTTTGATCTTTTAGCCAACCATCTTACAATACTGAACATCACCTACGTGTGTTTAATGGTACGGTACATCTTTGCAGTTTATTAATATGTCTAAAGCACGGCCACTCTCAACTCAGTTATTGATACGCTCCCGGTGTGCTCAAGCTAATACATATGTAACTCATAAATGACCAAGATTCACCTTGACGTGTCAGTTGTGCCTGAAGCTGATACTGAACTCGTACGACAAAGAACGTGAAAGTGCAGTAACACAGTTTGTGACAGGGCCTACTAGCTGTAATATACAAATGTAGGCGCACATTGAGGTCATCAAACAAATCATGTCAACATTTTTTAAGCATCTAACTTAAGTCAATGTTTAGACCTCTGGCACGAACGTAGCTCATATTTACATTATATTCACTAATATATAAATACAGTCTAACTTTGAATATATTGACAATGCACATATTGACATTTTCGTTCTCGTGATGGCCATAAATATAGTCAATGACGTTGGTCATACCTGTTGTTCATACATAAAAGTAAACGAGGGACGTTGAGAATGAATATGGCGTTCATTTAAGGGTGGTTAGGTTATAGTGCTAGGCACTCGTTTAAAGTTGGATCAGTCAGATGGACCTGACATAGAGTAACTATACACAAATAACTTATTAAGCATCCCCTGTATTTTTGCGGTGATAAGTTTCCAACACGACATAAAACTTCTCGTGGTGACCATGATGGAACAACATGAGTTTTTCTGACTCATATGACCCCTGGACTCATTAAAAATGACACAGTGATCGGAATCCATGTTGATTTTATGATGATAGGTGCTAATTTTAAAAAAACCTGATTTTCATACAAAACCACGTCTGTACATGTAATCATGTATGGCCCTGGAATGTGTAATGTTGAATTTATTGGTGAATGTGAACATTCCAAATGTCATTTTGCGTTTCTTAATATAAAACATTTAGCTGTTTATTGGCGTTTCAACTGATGTCTACACACAACGTTTCTGGGCAGCTTCGGTTTCAGCACACCAGCACGTTCCAGCTTGTCGGTAAAGGTTCCAGTGGCTTAGACACAAATGAGTTATTATGTAACCTTCACCAACACAACAGAGACAGAGACCAAAATATACACGTAATCCTAAGCCACTAAACGTATGTGGGCAACCATCCTTGTCAATATTCTAGTGACGGTATGATTAACGGAGGAATGAGTCATCGATTATAATGTCAGAGATATTGATGTTTCAGTCATTTGTTTCAGGTGTTCACATAGGGCGAATCTGAAACAGAAGCATTACAATAGTCATTCACAGCTCTTGCTCCAGTATGGTAATATCCAGTGCACAAATAATTATATAGAAACATTACAATATTCATACACAGCACTTGACCCAGTTTGGTAATATCCAGTGCACAAATAATTATGTAGAGGAATGTTTAAGTTATGAGTCAGACAATCGAGTGACAGACAGGTCTTTGTCAAGTTGTGATGGCTAACAATGTATTGTAACCACTTCATCAAACGTGAAGCTGGGGATGGAGGGGGCCTATTGTTTCCTGGAGTTCTACTTGGAGATGTTCATGCTATGCATTGTATTATGTTGCTCTCGTTAACGATTGTTTCCACATCAGTCATACCTTTGCCTTTGATATCAGCATTCACATACAGGGCAGGCTTGTCGTGTTCATAACCATGTCTTGATGTCTGGTTGATATCTTCATAGGTGTTGACAGTGTCTGAAAATAATTACCACTTGCTTATAGTAACTACCTGACTGCTGAGAATCCATCAGTGCAAATTTAAAGACTTCGATGGTATGACAAGAAAGGAATGCTACTTTATGGATGAACTGCTTGATTGGCACTTTAGAATCTGGTGGTATAGTCAAAATCAAAACAGTCCACATGCAGTTTAGGGATCCAGGGATGTATACAAGTTAGGTTGGATACCTGTAGAAGGTCGGAATCCTGTATTTTCATAATTCTTCAGTTCTGTGTACGTCTGCTTGTCATCCGCTCTATCTTGCAGGCCAGAGTACGGGTTAACATCTATATTGAAGAAAAACAGACACGTGTGGAGATGAACTTGGCATTATTTGACAACAGCGATGCAAATAATCGAACCCTTTTTCTTTTATCATACATGCACGTACTTTGAATATTGTCATACCTTGGAAATGCACTTGGTCTCCTCTATTTTCGGGGATCTGTGACCTGCAGTAGAAACGACAACACTGTTAGAGGGGCATGGAATTTACACATGCATACACGTACATAACCATGTTTGGAATCGAACCCAGGTGTTTGGGGATATGTGTAAAGAGGAAGAGATCTAATTGATTGGGAAGGCTATTACAGATGTTGACATTCACAAGTACAACTGTACTCACGCATTCTGTGCGTCTGTTGAGCCTGTGGAGATAACAAAGATGTTGTCATGACAAACTTGTCAGTGGAATTTAGGTATTTTCTGTATCAAGGAGAAAGTAAACATGTGTCCCAGTGAGTTGCTGCATTATACTATACCTTAGTACGTTATTGTTGTCAAATTTGTGATTAGGCAACATGTCTTCATTCATACATTTAATAATATATGTTTGGAGGTGTCATGCAAACCTGTGTTGCCATTGTTTTCTGAACACAGCAGACCTACCTGTCTTCTGCAATATGAATATGCATCTGTATCCTTTCCTGGTCATGACGACAACAACGACCACGATGACGACGACCAATACCACACTGACTGTCATTCCTGCTATTAATCCAGATGGTAAAGAGGATGCAGGAGCTTAAACAGAAATACCCCACGTATAAACAATGCCATACTACATTGCTACATAATACGGACATGTGATAAACAGATCCATTTATCCAAAACAGATTCCATGGGACGTTAAAAATAGTAGTCAAAAAGGAAAGGAAGGAGCAGGGAATATCGGTGATAACACCAGGTGTTCGTGACAAAGTAGGTATGTTCTGCTCTCCACGTAGCACCCGCCACTTATAGAATGAATGTGTCGAATATGGTTGCTTTCAGTCTTGTTATAATGTGTTGTATACATCTATCATAAATGTCGATTACTGTTACTGGAAACATTCAGAGACAGATTACAGAGGGTGGTCTTGTATCTTTGACAATTGTTAACCGGTTGGTCTGGATTTAGCAGTCACACATTAGCAGTAGCTTCCAAATGACAAACTGAGATGGAGATTGTTATGCGGGATAATAACGAATAATAGAAAACAAATAACGGGGGAGAGTCAATTGCTGACATCGGTTGTGAATTCAAGAGGACTGAAAAAATAGCTGCGAAATCAAAGCGGTTTCTTTGGAACTATTATTGCACACAGAGCTACCAAGGATATCGAAACTGGTATCACCGGTGTTCTCGCTAAATGTTCTCTCAAAGGTTTCACAAAATTGGAAATGTTTCAGCGTCACCCTTGTTTAAGACTGATTTACACTGTCTGTATGTCTGGCTATTTTGTAAACAATAACAAGTATACAGAAAATGGAGACACCATGTCTCTTTCAAGTGACTTGAAGTAGTACTTACATTGCCTTTCATACTTTCATATTTATCCGTATAATCATCACATCATTAGATGAAAGAAATATAAGTTAAGGCAAGTGAGTGAATCATTCGTTTTATTTACACTCTGCAATATTCCAGTTATACCTTTGCAGCATGTCGATATATTGAAACTTTTAAATTTAGTCTCCTCACACAACATGTGTTCTTGAGGTTTCATGTTGAAATATCAAAATTAAAATACGTTATATAGAAACGTCGTGGTGTCCGAAACAATACGTAAATCGCTACACGGGCTGAAAGGGACAGTAAGAAGCAAAGTTTTTGACAGCATTAGGGCTTCATAACTGAATCGTTCAAGCCACATAAACTGGTCGCTAAGACAACCAAGTATGGACTGCATGCAAATAGGTGTAGCTTTTAACATTACACCGATAGTGAATATTAACAAATAAAGTCTCTTTCAGTACATTAAGAAAATTGATTACCTCTTGAGTAAGTACCATGTATGAAACAGAGGCAACAAACAGCTTTACCTACGTGTACCGAGATTATTGCTTGAATGTAAAATGAGACGTACGTATAACTGTCTTCTCCGTGAGTCCAGTCACATGTTCAGTGTAGCTGCTGCTTCCAAACTCGTTCCTGGCGACAACCCTCACATAGTACAGGGTGTCAGAGTTGAGATCATTGATGGCTGATGTTAAGTAATTCCCACTTCCTGTCTCCGTATGACTCCCTGCTGTCTTCCAGGTCTCCTCATCTGTGCTGTACTCTACAGTAAATGTCTGAGTAGCTCCGCCATTGAACTCCTCCTTCCAGGAAACATGTAGAGTGAAGGGACCTTCCGGCGAGACACTGATGTTTGTTGGGGTGCTTGGTGGTCCTGGAAACAGAAAATGTACTGACACTACACTTTTGTATGCATGCAGTTGTGTTAAAGTAATTAATGAACCGGTAACGAAGAACAATAAGGTTTCATTGAAAACATGTCAACTGACAATTTATTGTAAATAAACATGACAACATTAACATTAAACGTTAAGTTAAGTCAAACTTATCTATTCATTTGTTGTGACCTTCTCAACAATGAATGAATCTTATGTACTAAGTTATTTGAAATGTTGCAATCTTATCTGCCAGAGATCAAATGGAGGGATGGGCGAACTATGTGACGATATGCATACATTGAATGGTTTCACGCATCACACATGGCTTCTAGTAGAAATATCAAATATGAAAGTCAATCGATGCCGTGATGTATTACATATTTGACGGTGAAAAAATAGCGAGTTGTCAATGATGAATGAAAATGAACCTAAATAAATGGAATGGAAACCAGTTAATATTGATATGAGTTTGATGGGTTAATGTCTGAATGACATTAGGCATCATTCCTGCGGGAATATCTGAAATAATTATCAAATTATTATGTTAGTTTTCAGAGGGTTGTGTGGGTCATTCCTTCTAATATGAGAAGTTGGGAGTACTGGGAGTTTAGAATATTCGAAAAGTATTTAATCTGAACTGAAATGACCTTCATTTACAACCCGTCCGTGTTCTGCGTCATTAGTAGTGCATGTTTACATCGCTATTACGTATACAGTGCTAAACACATATATGATACACAAAATGGTAATGCATAGATATCGAATACACTATGTAAGTGTATGAGTTTTCCCAGCTAAATATACTATGTTACATACAGAAGTCAGATATGTTGTGATCGCATGACAGGTTACAACTAGATAAAGTGTCTTCCAGTCAAAAGATGAGTATGAACAGACTGTGCCATATAATCATAAAACAAAGAGGTTCATATGTTTAAATAATATTTGTAATTGCATATTTTCACGTGTGTGTTTTTCAAATTTTGCACATGCACATAATGGAAGTGACAATTTATCTTTGTGTTGTAAGCATTTTGGGAGAATGCTAGGAATCTTTACTGTCTTGTAGCGTTTGCAATCATGGCAAGACCAAGATATGACTAAGAGGCGCCGTGTTATCCTGCCGTATTTGAATGTTTAACTCCAAGGCGGATATTCAGGATACCGTGCCATTTGATTTCCTCTTTCTGAGTCATGATAATGAAGACATTGAGGAATGTACTATGGGTCAGTAGTTGGATTATCTGTTATCCATGAACAGTAATCCGGATTAGTCTGATGAGGCCATTCAACACTCAGCTTCAGACCCTGTTCTGACTGTTTCACCTTCACCGATGTCTACCGTGAGTCCTACAGTTGGAGGTTAGCAAGAGACTCTCACCTTCAGACAAAATGTCGAGTGTGTATGTCACTAACCCCCCAAGTCCATTGTCCACTGTCAGACTGTAGTCACCGAAGTCCTGTTGCTGGAGGTTAGTAAGGTGTAGTCTGGCAGTGACTGAGATGTCTGAGACAGGGCTGGAGGAACCAGTGAGGTCCTGGCTGGTGCTGTTGGGTTTACTCCAGGTGAATGTAGGAAGAGGGTAGGCCAGGACTGACACAGACACAGTCACGTCACCACCCAGTGTAGTGGCGAACTTGAGTTGCTGGGACACTGAGTCGTCAAGTCGTGGAGAACCTGACCAGACGAAAGAGTATAAGATATTATCACAACCCCAACAGCTTTAGCTGGATAAGCCCTAATTGTGTCGTCTTTCTCTAAAACAAATATAAAATAACCACGTTCTGACTGGTTTTTCTGGTAAACTCATTAATGAGTTATCTAAAAGCATAATATTAAGTCATGGTGGCCTACATTAAGTTTGTTTCACATGTTTAAGTTCCAGTTGAAAATGTCGTTTAGTTTCTGTATTATATATTATCATATTCGTATAAAATATCTCAACTTCTGGTAAAACCGATATTGTCACCTTAGAATCATAGAGCACAAAGTGACTCAAATGACAATTTCAGACAGAGACGTATAAATGGTCTGATATGATATCGTTTAGGATATGATTCCATTTAACATATTTCTTTGAATAGTTGGATCCAGCTGGGGTCCATGCAGGTAGCAAAATAATGTAAGTTCCCATGGTTCCTAGGATGGTGATCTCTCTTCAGTTGTTGGCGATCTATAGCCCGTGTTTTATATTGTATTGTCTTCTTTAAATAAAGTCTTTTAGCTTCACATGCTAGTTTTATGTTCCTATATGTTATATTCTAGTATTTTTTAAATCCATCGGCGACAGGATATACTCTCTAAAACGTATTCATTATTTATTTTATAAATTGCTTTCGTCACGATATGGCTGAGATATTGCCGATATGACGTTAAATATTAACTCACTCACTCACTCACTTTGAATAATTGGAATTGATAGACTATTCAAACAGCATTCGCATTACTCTGGAAGTTTTGGCGCTCCAATTCTAGGAACGTTCTGGAATTCTGGGATCATCACTATTATGATTCTAGGTTTGAACCTCATGCCTTTGAGAAGTGCGTTAAATGTTCAAGCCATGTTTCACTTTAGGCTGGCCAAACATTTGGCCGACGCTCCCTCCCTCACGCTCGTTTACCACAAATAGTAAAGATTCGAAGCTAATTTGAACTTATATGAGCAGCATATACTTGCTTTAAACGCATCAAAAGTATGTTGTTTTTCCGACTCCAGTCTTGTCGTAAATTGTTGATGTTGTTCCCATCGCCCCACATAATACCTAAATAGATACAAACTTTTAATTGCTCTATGATTATGTTATCTTGACAATCACATTTTGCCTTGACACATATCACCTACAGTTGCTGAAAATGAAATACTTACATTTGACCAGCAGCTCCACCGTCTGGGTGACAGGTGCCCCGATGTTGTTGGTGGCAGTACAGGAGTAGTTCCCTCTTTGTCTACAGTCTGCTGACTCCAGTCTGTATGTTGCTGTCAGAGAGTTATCTGCCCTTGTCAACTCCTCTGTTCCATTCAGTAACCTGATGACTGACCTTGGATTACTGTCAACCTGGCAGCTCAAGGTAGCTGGGTCAGACTCGTTAACTGTCACTGAGCCACTGAGCGAGTTGGCCGTGAATATACTTATACTGGCAGGATCTGAAATTGCGTCAATGTTATCAAGATCAACATCTGGAAATAAATATATTGTTATGTGAAAACATTTTCTTTTTGGGGCAAGAGAAAGTTTTCTGATTTTTCAATAAATAGTTGAAATACTTTTTTAAAGAGTGTCCTTCCATTGTATCCTTTTTAAATATCATCAATTAAAATACCCTATCGTGAATGACATCTTCACGGAGTAAGATCTTAGGTCTCACTACAGATGTACCCACACTCTACCACTGACCATATATATATGTTACAGGCATTATGTTCAAAATATCTCTGTAAGCCAGAAGGCAAATTCTATTGTGCATTCAATGATTTCAGAAAGGTTTTTGATTATGTTGACAGGAAAAAACTGCTATCTTTACTTTTAGGAAAAGGATGTTATGGTAAAATGTACAGACTGTTGAAAAGTATGTTTGGATCAGTGAAAGCAGGTGTAAAGGTTGGTTGCTCTAGATATGGGTTTTAGTACCTCTGGTGGGGTAAGGCAACGTGCGTCTTGATCCATGCCCTCTTTATGTCCTGTATTAATGTGTTTGCCCTAGAAATGTATAGTGCTTGTTATCATGGTGTATTTGTTACCCAAATTACTGAAGATCTGATCTCACTCTTATTTGCCGATAAGCTTTACGTCAAGGTTGACCTAGCAAGGACAGCTAGATGTTTCAAATACTAGTACATGTTGGACGAAATGGGGGTTGTGTGTAAACCTTGATAAACAAATAATATTGTATTTAGAAATGGAAGAAAAGTAGCACAGCATGATTCATGGACACTGGATCACGTGATGATAGACGGTAACTTATTATACACTTGATGTAAAGCATGTAAACCTCTTGCAAAGATTTTTACTTTTTACTTTTTCATTTATTTGTTCATTAATACATCTTTATATCTTTTTTCTATTGGACTAAACTTTTGCGGATGGAGTAAGTGAGTTAGTATTTAACGTCACATCGGCAAAATCTCAGCCATATCGTGACGAAAACAATTTATACAATAACAAGTGAAAACATTTTGAGGAGTAAAACCTGTCGACGATGGACAGTAAAATACGAGGGAATCACATATATAAATATAAAACTGGTGAGAAAAACTTAAACATTCCAATTAAAGAAGACAATACAGTTTAAAACACGGGCTACAGATCGTAAACAACTGAAGGCTGATCACCATACAAGGGACCATGGGATACATGAACCCTAGTTGGATTTACATCATCCCTTCAGGAGCCAACGATTGTAGTCACAATTTAGCCATAATTAGAATCACAAAAATGCTGCGCTCAAAATCCTGGTAAGTTTGCAATTTACTTTGAGAGTTTTGGGACTTACGTACCCTCTCAGGAGGACAATAATTTTACAGTACTTCAACCCCCCTTGAGGGTTTGCGGATGGAAGTCGATAATTCCTCATAACTTCTGATCTGCACAAAGTATTAGATGAGAATGGTAAGGTCACTTGGACATCGTAAGTGAGACAAATGTTATTCGATATCGCTTTTGCATTTTTATGGGTATACCAAGATGTTGGTGATAAGAACATGCTTCTGTCGGCATTTTGAAGACGTGTAAGAGACATCTCCAAACATGTTATCACAGTTTTGAGGCGTTTGTTTTTTTAGTGCATTATGTTAAAGTGTGAAATCTCTTCTACAACCTGAACTATATATAACTGTACCCCGAAACAAACGACTAGTCGGAATAATGTGTAAATCTGTTATAAAATTATATAATTCTGTTCGAAAATATATTTAACTCCCAATAATAATGCACTTCTATAATGAAATAAACTTGATCGAAGTTCTAATCTTTAACAAGGATACTTACATGGTACATCCACTGTCACCTCCACAGAGTCAGATCTCACTACAGATGTCCCCACACAAGGACTGAGGGGGTTGGTAGCTGTACACAGATGTGTCCAGTATTCTAACAATAATACTTACACTGTAGAGCCACTGTCACCTCCACAGAGTCAGATCTCACTACAGATGTCCCCACACAAGGACTATATACACTATACACTTACACTGAACATCAACACTGACTGTAACACTGTCACCAGTGTAGACTATATACTTACACTGAACATCAACACTGAATATAACACTGTCACCAGTGTAGATTATATACTTACACTGAACATCAACACTGTCACCAGTGTAGACTATATGCTAACACTGAACATCAACACTGACTGTAAAACCGACACCAGTGTAGACTATATACTTACACTGAACATCAACACTGACTGTAACACTGTCACCAGTGTAGACTATATACTTACACTGAACATCAACACTTACTGTAACACTGCCACAAGTGTAGACTATATACTTACACTGAACATCAAAACTGTCACCAGTGTAGACTATATACTTACACTGAACATCAACACTGAATATAACACTGTCACCAGTGTAGATTCTATACTTACACTGAACATCAACACTGTCACCAGTGTAGACTATATGCTAACACTGAACATCAACACTGACTGTAAAACCGACACCAGTGTAGACTATATACTTACACTGAACATCAACACTGACTGTAACACTGTCACCAGTGTAGACTATATACTTACACTGAACATCAACACTTACTGTAACACTGCCACAAGTGTAGACTATATACTTACACTGAACATCAAAACTGTCACCAGTGTAGACTATATACTTACACTGAACATCAACACTGACTGTAAAACCGTCACCAGTGTAGATTCTATACTTACACTGAACATCAACACTGTCACCAGTGTAGACTATATGCTAACACTGAACATCAACACTGACTGTAAAACCGACACCAGTGTAGACTATATACTTACACTGAACATCAACACTGACTGTAACACTGTCACCAGTGTAGACTATATACTTACACTGAACATCAACACTTACTGTAACACTGCCACAAGTGTAGACTATATACTTACACTGAACATCAAAACTGTCACCAGTGTAGACTATATACTTACACTGAACATCAACACTGACTGTAAAACCGTCACCAGTGTAGACTATATACTTACACTGAACATCAAAACTGTCACCAGTGTAGACTATACACTTACACTGAACATCAACACTGACTATAACACTGTCACCAGTGTAGACTATATACTTACACTGAACATCAACACTGACTGTAACACTGTCACCAGTGTAGACTATATACTTACACTCAACATCAACACTGACTGTAACACTGTCACCAGTGTAGACTATATACTTACATTGAACATCAACACGGACTGTAACACTGTCACTACTCCCGTGTGTATTAGAAGGCTGACATCTGTAGAAGCCTGTCTTGGATCTGTCAGCTTGTCCCTGGAGCACGGCTCCACTGCTGAAGGCTGTTCCATTGTGTAACCACCTGTAGCTACATCCGGGTCTACAGAGGGCGGAGCATGTGATTGATGGAAGAGCCTGGTGTTCTGTCACAGTGTAGGAGGAGGTGGAGGGGGTGAGGGAGATCTGGTAGGGGCCGTCTGGAATAAAGGGTAATGTGGGACGATTTAAAACAAGACATACATATATGTCATAATTACAATCGTTTGATGGTGTATGGAATCGTCTGGATAGAGCAGATTGAAACGTGATGTGACCGAGTGATTGTTTACATGTCCTTTCAAAGTCCGTTGTAAGATGTGATCTTAATACTTCATGTATCATTCCTTATGTCAGTGTCTGGCATACCCATACAGGCGGGCAGTTTTACACTTTTGCTTTTTGACTGAGTGTTAAAGTTATCAGTATTGTCCATGTTGTACTCACACTGGGGCTCCATGTTGTACACCTGGCTCCACTCTGACTCCAGACCCTGACTTTCTCTCGCTCTACATCTGTACCTGTGACTGTCCCGGGAACTCACTGCGAAGGTGTAGGGGGAACCAGGGGAGGTAACTGTGATGTCAGTGTTGTCACGCTGCCAGGTGTAGGTCAAGGTCAGACCATGATCAGCTGGGACAGTGGTAGAGGTTGAGCTGCAGGTCAAGGTCACTTGCTGGTTGTAGACAGGTGTTGTTGACACAGGTGGACGACCTGGTGTTGTGGGTTTGCCTTTCCAAATACTTCATATGTAAATTTGGGGCGTGTACAAGAGGCTCTTGTTATAAAACTAAGAAGTAGGGATATAAAGGACGAATTCCTGAGTATTATTTGCGAAACGTGCAGAAATATTCCTCCAACATCAAGATGGTGGTGGTAATACGGATAGGCTTTTCACAATGAGAGTCGTGACAAAACAATTTGTTCTGTGACGTCGACGATGATGGCTGTTGTGAGTATATTGACAGCTATCAAGTCAACATTATCAGTCGTTTTATACATAGATGCATATGCATATATATTCGACATTATTACTGATACATGTATATTCTAACTCTATTTTTATATACAGTCCTGCAGGGTGTCTCTACGATGGTGACGTGAACTTATTAGACAGATCCTTGCTGGAGGTTCATTTTCTGAATGGAATTGCTCAGGTACCTTGTGAAACGTCAAGGGACGCCTCTCGTCCGTGATGCACTCGCAACTCCTTTCTTTTATTAACACATGGTATTACTTTATTGTTTGTCGGTGGTATGTTATAGGTTTGCAAATATGTTATTACACTTCACCTTTAGTGGCATGTGAACAAGGTGAACAAGACTGTTGACGAGACATAAGATGGATGTTTCAATAATTGAGATCTCAGAAAGATTTTGATAAAGGCATTTCTGGTCAGTAGCACAGTGTAATTTGATTAAAACTCTTACCCGTCATATGATCACGCATGCCAAAAAACGTATCAAATTATCTTTGTTCGCATAGATATTAATATATTTCCTTTGAACCACGACCGCAGTCCGGACTGGATATGATATATACCCTGGCATTATCGATCAGCGTAATTAAGAATAAATGCTTAAAGTTAAGTTAGATGCAACGGGAGTCAGTTATATGTGTTTCCTCAGTTTCTTTGATAGAAGTTACGATGACACCCAACACGTCTTACTAACATACTTATATTTTCTATTTGGATATGTATGAGGGGCAAGACAGGTACAGACTATGTCCATCGGCTACTAAACAAGACCTAGTTATAGATCCTCATGAAGGACAACAAATTGCTGTGTTGTGTATCAGTTGCCACAGGTGTATGTCCCTGCATCTGCATTAGTCCAGAGTTACCTGCTATCGAAGAAACTATGGCTGAGGAATACTTATGTATTTTTCATCTGAATGTGTATAACAGGAATAATAATAACAACTCACCCAGGACAACAAGCTTCTGTCCACAGTTCTGTATCACACTCGTTGTCCCTCCATTCCCACACGTGTATGTCCCTGCATCTGATGTCTGGATGTTGCTGAGGGTGAAGGTGACATTCCTGTCTGCTCTGTTCCCCTGGTACAACAGTCTATCTCTGTAGATGGGGGGTATCTCGAATGACCCATCATCAAACACTGTGAACACAGCAGTACCGGCAGGACTGACAGCAAAGAAAGAACTCCCTATCCCCAGACCTCCCCCTGTGGAATCTCCCAGCTGAACTTGGCTGTGTCAGACACTGCAGACAACACTGGACTGGCACTGGGTGCACCTGATACAAAACCTGAAGAAAGAAAATATTTACTTATTTAGAGGGTCTTTCTTGAAGCAGGACCGTACGTCATTCAAAGTAGAGAAACACTCTGTTTGACATGTATTTATCGCAAGTATTTAAGGTAGCAAGAATAGTATCCAAAAGAAACAAAAAGGTACCTGCACTCAGATATAATACTGCAGCACAAATTATCTTCATCATTCCTGTCGTCTGGTACTTCGGTGAATTCTGGAATACAGGTTTAACAATTATCATGGATAATGTTTGAAGTGACAAGGAGAGATGCTTATATGTAAAGGATCACATATCTCTCAATCTTTACTACGCCAGGATGATAGTGGGTGTGTGATCACAGTTGTCAGTGTGTTACATTATGTATAACAGTAGAGACGTGATCACATCGTATGGATGATTCAGATGAACATATGCGTATTAACGGAGAAGGATTGAAAGTTGTGTAGCCTATCCTTTAAACCACATGATAGTATATTGATGATGGGTGACTGCTTCACACTATACACATCAGTCAGCTTGATCTGTCACGGAACACTTAGTTTTTATACATTTACCACCGAGCATGGTGTTCAAGAAAACAAGAATAGTAACGGTAGTATCTGGTCTACACAACCACGACCATTGGATTGATGTGTAAGGTAGCAGAGGTAGTCCAATGACTGTAAATACGACAATCAACCTGACAATATAAACAGTTGTGTACTAAACACTGACACAAAAACATCATCAACAGGACATATTTCAATATCTTCACCGAATCCTTCGGCGTTTAAGACGCCAAATGAAACGGAATTTCTCGCCTATTGCTATGTACAACATTTCCAATGAGACAAGATGTGGACATATATCAACATCAGCTACTTAAGCAGTGTTATTCTGATGTCCTACGTAGAGTGGACACAAGCTGGGAACTGTGGTAGTGTGGGCCAAGGGACATAACTCTGCATGGTCGTTAGGTTAAAAACAACTCCAGTCCCAACAGTGTCTGTTCAGTGACAATACCTGTGATGATAGGTGTTTTAACTGACCAATCACGTACAGATAATTCGTCCATAAGCAACACATGTGCCAGTAGAAGACGGGTCAACGTAGAAGAATGTATATCTGTAACTGCAGAACGTATACGCAAAGTATACGAGTATATCGAGACATTGTGGGTTATTCCTATACAATGTCATGTAAAATATACGTTCACAGTTGACATGTTCAACATGGTGAAAGTAGTAAACATAGACACATTATATGTTTTGTGATAGAAGTATATACATTGTACATACCTGCTGAGACCTGAGTTATTAACCAGTCATTGTGTGTACCCAGGCAGCTCAACACGGAAGTAACGAGCAGGTCTATAAACTTCCAAGTAGTTCAGTAGTTTCTAAAAATAACCGAGTTAAATATACCTCAGCCATGTTTAGTATGAGTGAGTGAGTAAATTAAGATTTAAAGTCACATGGACAATATTTTCAGCCATATCGTGACTAAAAGCAAGTTATAATTGTATAGTGAGTGTGAGTGAGTGAGTGAGTGAGTGATGAGTGGATGGGTGACTCCACACAAAAGCGTATTTACACACACATTTTCTAATTGCATTATTATTTATTCCCTTATATTGTTGTTGTCTTCTTGTTATTTGGAATTATTACAAGTGCAGATGCGCAGTTGCTTATAACTAAAGACACAACAAAGATCATTTTACAACATAGATGCAATGTCCTAGCCCAAATGTTTCTCATGTATTTCACTTGGTACAACTGATGATGCTACTGATATGATGGTGGAACTCAGGGACCTCAGTTCCCCGTCAGAAACTCCCAGTTCAAGCAGCCATAAAATGTAAGAAGATTACAATGAATGATTCCTACACCTTAGCAGTATGTTGACGTCTTCATACGGATTACAGTCTCTCACATACATCTATGTACACTTCAGTCCATGAATTTATGACTGACGACAGGCATTGGAATAACGTCAGTGATTACCCATTTTAACATAAAACCCTGATATTTCTTTTCTGACTAGAGGATCTCATTCACGAAAAATAACAGATAACACGTGTCATTGCTTCACACGCTCTTGCACACAAATACGCATGTATCTTTTGTCCCGTATAGGTGTCAGTAGTTAAACTTTCGCCTCAACGCTTCAGATGGTTTCAGTGCACACAATTGACGATAACACGTTATATGATACCGTCTGCACAATGCGACCCAGTTTACCCCGCAATGCGACCCAGTTTACCCCGCAATGCGACCCAGTTTACCTCGCATGTTCGTTCGTCCTTGCCTCGTGGGTGTACATGAGTTTGACACTTTCGGCCGTCGCCAAGGAATCACAAGTGTCTCCTTTAACAGTGACTAAAATCCCTTTACGTTGTTGTGGAATAGTGTATTCATTGTAAGTCCAGTAGGGTTGTCTGACTCCATACTGACTTTTTTAGTCATAAAGTATATTCATACACATGGCCGACTTACAGTGTTAGATTGCTTACGGGTCTCGATAAGTACATCACACAAATAGCCTCTGATCACTACGGAAGCGTAGTAGGGCCACGGTGTAATTTCCTTTTGTGTGTCACTATCTCCTACGTAGGAGTTCTGAAATCCTACGTAGGACATATTATCTCCGACGTAGGACATACCATCTCCTACGTAGGACTTAGTATCTCCTACATAGGACTTAGTATCACCTACGTAGGACTAACTATCTCCTACGTAGGGCATACTATCTCCTACGTAGTACTTAATATATCCGTTATAAGGTTCGGATTATGAAGTATGGTTATTAAGTTGAGAAATGTTTGGCTATGCAGGACGTGAGATAGTAGAAATGTGAGTCAGTGAATATTCATAACACAAACGCATTGTTACTACACAATGTATGTATTACTTTAAGGTGAAGTGGACCCTGTTCTAATTGCAGCTATGGAGGTTTGGGTATGGTTATGTTTAATCTACTATACATACATATATTCTCTCACACACACACACACACACACACACACACACACTGAGAGGTGGGTGGGGTGGTTGGGGTGAGGTTTTGATATGAAACTCGGGTTATAACACGACTTCCGCAAGTTGTTGCTTGTCTTCAGATGGGACTAGGTTTGATCGGATGCAACGCTCGCTTGCGGCTCGTTTTTTTCGTAATTGTTTACAGGTTGACTTGACTGGGGTGAAAAAAAGTGTTGAGTGCGGCTAAAACCATACGAAATTCAAAAAGGCAAAGAATTGTCATTATAGTTATTTGTATAATTATAAGGGGATACCTACGCATAGATTGCCACCGATAACCTAAGACACGTCCTTACGCGCAAATTATGACTCATGTGCAACGACCTCTGAAATATCCAACGCATAATAGTAAAGTGTAACAAAGTGCAACATATAACAGTGAACTAACTGCAACGCGTAATAGTAAAGCAAACTGAACGCAAGGCAGTTAAGTACAACAGTCGGTCAAACACAGTAATGTGCAACAATTAGTTGAACACATAACTCTAACAGTGAAGGAAACAGTAGACTCTAATAGTGAAAGAAACACATAACTGTATACTCTAATAGTGAAAGAAACGAATGACTGTAGACATTAATAGTGAAGGAAACAGTAGACTCTAATAGTGAAGGAAACAGTGGACTCTAATAGTAAATGAAACGAATGATTGTAGACTCAAATAGTGAAGGAAACAGTAGACTCTAATAGGAAATTAAACGAATAACTGTAGACATTAATAGTGAAGGAAACAGTCGACTCTAATAGTAAATGAAACGAATGACTGTACACTCTAATAGTGAAAGAAACACATGGTAGTAGACTCTAATAGTGAACGAAACGAATGACTGTAGACATTAATAGTGAAGGAAACAGTCGACTCTAATAGGAAATGAAACGAATAACTGTAGACTCTAATAGTGAAGGAAACAGTAGATTCTAATAGCAAATGAAACACATAACTGTATACTCTAATAGTGAAAGAAACGAATGACTGTAGAAATTAATAGTGAAGGAAACAGTAGACTCTAATAGTGAAGGAAACCGTAGACTCTAATAGTAAATGAAACGAATGACTGAAGACTCTAATAGTGAAGGAGACAGTATACTCTAATAGGAAATGAAACACATAACTGTATACTCTAATAGTGAAAGAAACGAATGACTGTAGAATTTAATAGTGAAGGAAACAGTAGACTCTAACAGGAAATGAAACAAATGACTGTAGACTCTAATAGTGAAGGAAGCAGTAGACTCTAATAGTAAATGAAACACTTAAAGGTCACATGCAACCAAAAAATCAAACATAATTAAAACACAATTATCACTTCTTCATGACATATAATATGCATTGCTGATTATGAAAAAACAAATAAACAAAATTATAAGCGTATAATCGCAAATCAAAAGTGCAATATTTTGTACTTGGGTTTACCGCCCTCGAAACGAAGCAGCCGGGATACCGAACCCAGTCAGAGCGGGTGGATGTGCACTCAAGTGTAACGGCTGGTTCATTAGCAGATGCCGCCTTCACGGCTCATTGTGTGTGTATATATAGAGATGTTGGGTTTTGTAAATACATGCTCATTTTTTGTGTATAACATTTTGCAATCAACAGACATCATAACATGTCATGTGTTCAAGTATCACACCTGCCTGTCTGTGTAATTACATAATGTGACAGAGACCGAACTCGGGCCATAAATCAATGCGTTTTGTTTATGGTGTATAGCCTGATTGGTGTTAAGTTCAAATTGCATGTGGTCAGTGATCGCAGTTGTGTATTGAATATTGTCATTAGCAGACAGGCAGGCAGACACACAGGTGTCAATAAAACAAGACATTGAGTTTTGTCTGTGACAGCGACATATCTATATCACAGTTAGAAATTGTGTCAACGCTAAATAATGACATTGCTTTTAAGTATCGAACAGAGAAAGTGACTCGGTAAGAAGAACGTGTGGTGAAATAGACAAATGAAATTATATAAACAGTTTATTTACTGTCATAACATATAAAAAGCTCGCGCCTGTGAGATATCAACAAAACATTATGAAAATAGCTCACACCAAAGCCTTCACCGAGTATTCACCAGACAGCCCGCTTCCAAGTTGCGCGAACCTATTTCACTGCGCACGTGCTATGAGCGCAGCCCAGCTGTTGAAACCCGTATTCCCCAGAAAAGTCTGGGGAAAATTAGTGAAACGTTTGAACTCCGATTTCGCGCGTTTTTTTTCATCTCGTTATTTTTCAATTTATAAGTTGAATTTGCATTTTTGACGCTTTGTTTCTGTAAGTCCATACCGAAAGGTATCAGAATCTGCAAAGTTGTGTTTAACGTTGCATGTGACCTTTAACTGTAGACTCTAATAGTGAAAGAAACGAATGACTGTAGACATTAATAATGAAGGAAACAGTAGACTCTAATAGGAAATGAAACGAATGACTGTACACATTAATAGTGAAGGAAAGAGTAGACTCTAATAGTAAATGAGACGAATGACTGTAGACATTGATAGTGAAGGAAACAGTAGACTCTAATAGTAAATGAAACGACTGACTGTATACATTAATAGTGAAGGAAACAGTAGACTCTAATAGTAAATGAAACGGATGACTGTAGACTCTAATAGTGAAGGAAACAAAAGACTCTAATAGTGAAGGAAACGCATGGTAGAAGACTCTAATAGTGAAAGAAACGAATGACTGTAGACTCTAATAGTGAAGGAAACAGTAGACTATAATAGTAAATGAAACGAATGACTGTAGACATTAATAGTGAAGGAAAGAGTAGACTCTAATAGGAAATGAAACGCATGGTAGTAAACTTTAATAGTGAAAGGAACGAACGACTGTAGACTCTAATAGTGAAGGAAACAGTAGACTCTAATAGTAAATGAAAAACACATGACAGTAGACTCTAATAGTAAATGAAACGAATGACTGTAGACATTAATAGTGAAGGAAACAGTATACTCTAATAGTAGATGAAACGAATGACTGTAGACTCTTATAGTGAAGGAAACAGTAGACTCTAATAGTAAATGAAACGAATGACTGTAGACATTAATAGTGAAGAAAACAGTAGACTCTAATAGTAAATGAAACACATGATAGTAGACTCTTATAGTGAATGGAACGAATGACTGTAGACTCCAATAGTGAATGAAACGAATGACTGTAGACATTAATAGTGAAGGAAACAGTAGATTATAATAGTGAATGAAACACATGATATTAGACTCTAATAGTGAATGAAACGAATGACTGTAGACTCTAATAGTGAAGGAAACAGTATACTATAATAGTAAATGAAACGAATGACTGTAGAAATTAATAGTGAAGGAAACAGTAGACCCTAATAGTGAATGAAACGAATGACAGTAGACTCCAATAGTGAATGAAACGAATGACTGTAGACTCTATTATTGAAGTAAACAGTAGACGCTAATAGTAAAGGAAACACATGATAGTAGACTCTAATAGTTACTGAAACGAATGACTGTAGACTCTAATAGTGAAGGAAACAGTAGACTCTAATAGTAAATGAAACGAATGACTGTAGACATTAATAGTGAAGGAAACAGTAGACTCTAATAGGAAATGAAACGAATAACCGTAGACATTAATAGTGAAGGAAACAGTATACTCTAATAGTAAATGAAACGAATGACTGTAGACTCTAAAAGTGAAGGAAACAGTAGACTCTAATAGTAAATGAAACGAATGACTGTAGACATTCATAGTGAAGGAAACAGTAGACTCTAATAGTGAATGAAACGAATGATAGTAGTCATTAATAGTGAAGGAAACAGTAGACTCTAATAGTGAATGAAACGCATAGTAGTAGACTCTAATAGTAAAAGAAACGAATGACTGTAGACTCTAATAGTGAAGGAAACAGTAGACACTAATAGTAAATGAAACGAATAACCGTAGACATTGATGGTGAAGGAAACAGTATACTCTAATAGTAAATGAAACGAATGACTGTAGACTCTAAAAGTGAAGGAAACAGTAGACTCTAATAGTAAATGAAACGAATGACTGTAGACATTAATAGTGAAGGAAACAGTAGACTCTAATAGTGAATGAAACGAATGATAGTAGTCATTAATAGTAAAGGAAACAGTAGACTCTAATAGTGAATGAAACGCATAGTAGTAGACTCTAATAGTAAAAGAAACGAATGACTGTAGACTCTAATAGTGAAGGAAACAAAAGACTCTAATAGTAAATGAAACGAATGATTGTAGACATTAATAGTGAAGGAAAGAGTAGACTCTAATAGGAAATGAAATGCATGGTAGTAAACTTTAATAGTGAAAGGAACGAACGACTGTAGACTCTAATAGTGAAGGAAACAGTAGACTCTAATAGTAAATGAAAAACACATGACAGTAGACTCTAATAGTAAATGAAACGAATGATTGTAGTCATTAATAGTGAAGGAAACAGTATACTCTAATAGTAAATGAAACGAATGACTGTAGACTCTTATAGTGAAGGAAACAGTCGACTCTAATAGTAAATGAAACGAATGACTGTAGACATTAATAGTGAAGAAAACAGTAGACTCTAATAGTAAATGAAACACATGATAGTAGACTCTTATAGTGAATGGAACGAATGACTGTAGACTCCAATAGTGAATGAAACGAATGACTGTAGACATTAATAGTGAAGGAAACAGTAGATTATAATAGTGAATGAAACACATGATATTAGACTCTAATAGTGAATGAAACGAATGACTGTAGACTCTAATAGTGAAGGAAACAGTATACTATAATAGTAAATGAAACGAATGACTGTAGAAATTAATAGTGAAGGAAACAGTAGACCCTAATAGTGAATGAAACGAATGACTGTAGACTCCAATAGTGAATGAAACGAATGACTGTAGACTCTATTAGTGAAGTAAACAGTAGACGCTAATAATAAAGGAAACACATGATAGTAGACTCTAATAGTGAATGAAACGAATGACTGTAGACTCTAATAGTGAAGGAAACAGTAGACTCTAATAGTAAATGAAACGAATGACTGTAGACATTAATAGTGAAAGAAACAGTAGACTCTAATAGGAAATGAAACGAATAACCGTAGACATTAATAGTGAAGGAAACAGTATACTCTAATAGTAAATGAAACGAATGACTGTAGACTCTAAAAGTGAAGGAAACAGTATACTCTAATAGTAAATGAAACGAATGACTGTAGACATTAATAGTGAAGGAAACAGTAGACTCTAATAGTGAATGAAACAAATGATAGTAGTCATTAATAGTGAAGGAAACAGTAGAGTCTAATAGTGAATGAAACGCATAGTAGTAGACTGTAATAGTAAAATGAAACGAATGACTGTAGACTCTAATAGTTAAGGAAACAGTAGACACTAATAGTAAATGAAACGAATGACTGTAGACTCTAATAGTGAAGGAAACAAAAGACTCTAATAGTAAATGAAACGAATGATTGTAGTCATTAATAATGAAGGAAACAGTAGACTCCAATAGCAAATGAAACGAATGACTGTAGACATTAATAGTGAAGGAAACAGTAGACTCTAATAGGAAATGAAACACATGATAGTAGACTCTAATAGTGAGTGAAACGAATGACTGTAGACATTAATAGTGAAGGAAACAGTAGACTCTAATAGTGAATGAAACGAATGACTGTAGACTCCAATAGTGAATGAAACAAATGACTGTAGACTCTAATAGTGAATGAAACAGTAGACACTAATAGTAAATGAAACACATGATAGTAGACTCTAATAGTGAATGAAACGAATGACTGTAGACTCTATTAGTGAAGTAAACAGTAGACGCTAATAGTAAAGGAAACACATGATAGTAGACTCTAATAGTGAATGAAACGAATGACTGTAGACTCTAATAGTGAAGGAAACAGTACACTCTAATAGTAAATGAAACGAATGACTGTAGACTCTAAAAGTGAAGGAAACAGTAGACTCTAATAGTAAATGAAACGAATGACTGTAGACATTAATAGTGAAGGAAACAGTAGACTCTAATAGTAAATGAAACAAATGATAGTAGTCATTAATAGTGAAGGAAACAGTAGAGTCTAATAGTGAATGAAACGCATAGTAGTAGACTGTAATAGTAAATGAAACGAATGACTGTAGACTCTAATAGTTAAGGAAACAGTAGACACTAATAGTAAATGAAACGAATGACTGTAGACTCTAATAGTGAAGGAAACAAAAGACTCTAATAGTAAATGAAACGAATGACTGTAGACATTAATAGTGAAGGAAACAGTAGACTCTAATAGGAAATGAAACACATGATAGTAGACTCTAATAGTGAGTGAAACGAATGACTGTAGACATTAATAGTGAAGGAAACAGTAGACTCTAATAGTGAATGAAACGAATGACTGTAGACTCCAATAGTGAATGAAACAAATGACTGTAGACTCTAATAGTGAATGAAACAGTAGACACTAATAGTAAATGAAACACATGATAGTAGACTCTAATAGTGAATGAAACGAATGACTGTAGACTCTAATAGTGACGGAAACAGTAGACTCTAATAGTGAATGAAACGAATGACTGTAGACTCTAATAGTGAAGGAAACAGTAGACTCTAATAGTGAATGAAACGAATGACTGTAGACTCTAATAGTGAAGGAAACAGTAGACTCTAATAGTGAATGAAACGAATGACTGTAGACTCTAATAGTGAAGGAAACAGTAGACTCTAATAGTGAATGAAACGAATGACTGTAGACTCTAATAGTGAAGGAAACTGTAGACTCTAACAGTGAATGAAACGAATGACTGTAGACTCTAACAGTGACTGAAACAGTGAAACAGGAGATTGTGTGCCTGTTTTGGGATTTAAGTCTACCATTTTAGATTAATGTATATAAATGTATATCGATCATCTCATACAGGAAACTCAGATGAACCTGAGGATCACAAAGGTGACCTCAATCAAATCGTATTCAGCTTGTGTTTAGTTACCAGACATTACCTGTGTTCAATTAACATTTCCCGTTCACTTATACTTCAGCTGTATATACGCTTAAATAGCGACCTGGACAAAGCGAACGAGTACATGGAGTTGTTCAATCGATGCATTATTTCATAACGAAGATCCGTTCACAACCAGAAGTCACAAAGCGGTGTTACATCAAGCATATTTTGTACATATCTGCTGACATTTCAGTTTGTCAGGTTCCGTCACTTCAGTGGTCGTGTGTAACCGGCTAGCTCAACAATCAATAATGTCTACATGTATAACACTCGCTTTGAACTAGTTCAACAGCTTCTTAATATAGGTGAGTGAAATATACAAGTTATGTGAAAGAACGTTTAATGTAAGTGTGTCCGTACCTAGAGAGTGATTCAGTCAGTCAGTAAGCGAGTCAGTGAGAGAGCCAGTTATACCCTTACCACACGCGCTGCTGGGGAATATGTATTCTCAACGAGACCAGATGTTGGAAATATATAAACAGGGATACATCTACCTGGGATGTACAGCTCTGCGTTACATACATGTATATTTACATACGGGTGCACACACGACAAAGGGGCACAACTCAGATAAACCTGTCGATCACAAAGGTGATCTCAATCAAATCGTGCTCAGCTCATGTTCAGTTACTAGATATTACCTGTGTTAAATACACATTTTCCGTTCACTCATACTTCAGCTGCACAACTAGAAATCACAAAGCGGTGTTACAAACATATAAATAAATCAGCTATCACGTGATAAGACCATCAAGCATACTTTGTACATACCTGCTGAGATTTCAGCTTGTCAGGTTCCGTCACTACAGTGGTCGGGTGTAACCGGCTAGCTCAATAAATAATGTCTGCATGCATAACACTCCTTCTAACTAGTTCAACAGCTTCTAAATATAGCTGAGTGAAAATACAAGTTATGTGAAAGAAGGTAAATGTAAGTGAGTCACTACCTAGAGAGTGTACATCATCCTTTTTTGCCCACCTGTCTGTTCCTGTCTTTGCACCCCTCCCTCGTAACAAATAGTGGAACTGTGTCAGATCTTAATGATAGTTTGTTAAACAACTTGTTTTATTTTTAGGACATAAATTCTGCAAAACAATCACAGAGTTGGTCTGATGTTTTGATTATGATCAGTGTTTCATCGAGTATTATATGTTTAGTAGTTTTCGAGTTAGGTTGCAATTCATCGGTCCGATTTTGAGCCAAACGGACTATATTTGGAATGTTGGCCAGAAAACATCACTCAGCAAATAACGCTGAGGACCATCATCGTTCAGGTCGATCACAGTGTTCTAGGGACAGTGATATTTGGCCGTGGTATTAATCAGACGTAAAACTCTTAGAGAACTGAACTTGTACAGCTATGTACAGTTGTGGCCGACATTGTGAATGTCTTTGCACAAATCAGAAAAGACACCATATATGTTCTGGGTATTGTGGCTGTGACTTCCATGGATGTGTGATATATCTCAGATCAGGGACGAAATTCCCTGTGGCAAACCACTAGATTATCATCTGGCCACCATGTTTGTCAAAAACATTTCAGGTTGTCCGTATTGACATATTCGTAGCTTCTTTATACTCCCTTGCAATGTGTCGTACTAATATCCCAAATATTGCCCTTCATACGTAATACAAACATGGCTTCTGTATGAGAAGTTGCGTAGTACAGACGGCAATATTCAGCCACCATACTTTCCACCTGAGAAGGCAGCTAAAGGAATACCATCTCTGTTCACAACCCAGTATGAGGTGGAACACAAACCACCAATGGGTTAGGGTTGTGAGTGACATGTGAGTGGATGTACCAAGACTAATACAAAACGTGATTAACGTTGTTCCGTGAAGTAAACAGTAGACGCTAATAGTAAAGGAAACACATGATAGTAGACTCTAATAGTGAATGAAACGAATGACTGTAGACTCTAATAGTGAAGGAAACAGTAGACTCTAATAGTAAATGAAACGAATGACTGTAGACATTAATAGTGAAGGAAACAGTAGACTCTAATAGGAAATGAAACGAATAACCGTAGACATTAATAGTGAAGGAAACAGTATACTCTAATAGTAAATGAAACGAATGACTGTAGACTCTAAAAGTGAAGGAAACAGTAGACTCTAATAGTAAATGAAACGAATGACTGTAGACATTAATAGTGAAGGAAACAGTAGACTCTAATAGTGAATGAAACAAATGATAGTAGTCATTAATAGTGAAGGAAACAGTAGAGTCTAATAGTGAATGAAACGCATAGTAGTAGACTGTAATAGTAAATGAAACGAATGACTGTAGACTCTAATAGTTAAGGAAACAGTAGACACTAATAGTAAATGAAACGAATGACTGTAGACTCTAATAGTGAAGGAAACAAAAGACTCTAATAGTAAATGAAACGAATGATTGTAGTCATTAATAATGAAGGAAACAGTAGACTCCAATAGCAAATGAAACGAATGACTGTAGACATTAATAGTGAAGGAAACAGTAGACTCTAATAGGAAATGAAACACATGATAGTAGACTCTAATAGTGAGTGAAACGAATGACTGTAGACATTAATAGTGAAGGAAACAGTAGACTCTAATAGTGAATGAAACGAATGACTGTAGACTCCAATAGTGAATGAAACAAATGACTGTAGACTCTAATAGTGAATGAAACAGTAGACACTAATAGTAAATGAAACACATGATAGTAGACTCTAATAGTGAATGAAACGAATGACTGTAGACTCTATTAGTGAAGTAAACAGTAGACGCTAATAGTAAAGGAAACACATGATAGTAGACTCTAATAGTGAATGAAACGAATGACTGTAGACTCTAATAGTGAAGGAAACAGTATACTCTAATAGTAAATGAAACGAATGACTGTAGACTCTAAAAGTGAAGGAAACAGTAGACTCTAATAGTAAATGAAACGAATGACTGTAGACATTAATAGTGAAGGAAACAGTAGACTCTAATAGTGAATGAAACAAATGATAGTAGTCATTAATAGTGAAGGAAACAGTAGAGTCTAATAGTGAATGAAACGCATAGTAGTAGACTGTAATAGTAAATGAAACGAATGACTGTAGACTCTAATAGTTAAGGAAACAGTAGACACTAATAGTAAATGAAACGAATGACTGTAGACTCTAATAGTGAAGGAAACAAAAGACTCTAATAGTAAATGAAACGAATGACTGTAGACATTAATAGTGAAGGAAACAGTAGACTCTAATAGGAAATGAAACACATGATAGTAGACTCTAATAGTGAGTGAAACGAATGACTGTAGACATTAATAGTGAAGGAAACAGTAGACTCTAATAGTGAATGAAACGAATGACTGTAGACTCCAATAGTGAATGAAACAAATGACTGTAGACTCTAATAGTGAATGAAACAGTAGACACTAATAGTAAATGAAACACATGATAGTAGACTCTAATAGTGAATGAAACGAATGACTGTAGACTCTAATAGTGAAGGAAACAGTAGACTCTAATAGTGAATGAAACGAATGACTGTAGACTCTAATAGTGAAGGAAACAGTAGACTCTAATAGTGAATGAAACGAATGACTGTAGACTCTAATAGTGAAGGAAACAGTAGACTCTAATAGTGAATGAAACGAATGACTGTAGACTCTAATAGTGAAGGAAACAGTAGACTCTAATAGTGAATGAAACGAATGACTGTAGACTCTAATAGTGAAGGAAACTGTAGACTCTAACAGTGAATGAAACGAATGACTGTAGACTCTAACAGTGACTGAAACAGTGAAACAGGAGATTGTGTGCCTGTTTTGGGATTTAAGTCTACCATTTTAGATTAATGTATATAAACGTATATCGATCATCTCATACAGGAAACTCAGATGAACCTGAGGATCACAAAGGTGACCTCAATCAAATCGTATTCAGCTTGTGTTTAGTTACCAGACATTACCTGTGTTCAATTAACATTTCCCGTTCACTTATACTTCAGCTGTATATACGCTTAAATAGCGACCTGGACAAAGCGAACGAGTACATGGAGTTGTTCAATCGATGCATTATTTCATAACGAAGATCCGTTCACAACCAGAAGTCACAAAGCGGTGTTACATCAAGCATATTTTGTACATATCTGCTGACATTTCAGTTTGTCAGGTTCCGTCACTTCAGTGGTCGTGTAACCGGCTAGCTCAACAATCAATAATGTCTACATGTATAACACTCGCTTTGAACTAGTTCAACAGCTTCTTAATATAGGTGAGTGAAATATACAAGTTATGTGAAAGAACGTTTAATGTAAGTGTGTCCGTACCTAGAGAGTGATTCAGTCAGTCAGTAAGCGAGTCAGTGAGAGAGCCAGTTATACCCTTACCACACGCGCTGCTGGGGAATATGTATTCTCAACGAGACCAGATGTTGGAAATATATAAACAGGGATACATCTACCTGGGATGTACAGCTCTGCGTTACATACATGTATATTTACATACGGGTGCACACACGACAAAGGGGCACAACTCAGATAAACCTGTCGATCACAAAGGTGATCTCAATCAAATCGTACTCAGCTCATGTTCAGTTACTAGATATTACCTGTGTTAAATACACATTTTCCGTTCACTCATACTTCAGCTGCACAACTAGAAATCACAAAGCGGTGTTACAAACATATAAATAAATCAGCTATCACGTGATAAGACCATCAAGCATACTTTGTACATACCTGCTGAGATTTCAGCTTGTCAGGTTCCGTCACTACAGTGGTCGGGTGTAACCGGCTAGCTCAATAAATAATGTCTGCATGCATAACACTCCCTTCTAACTAGTTCAACAGCTTCTAAATATAGCTGAGTGAAAAATACAAGTTATGTGAAAGAAGGTAAATGTAAGTGAGTCACTACCTAGAGAGTGTACATCATCCTTTTTTGCCCACCTGTCTGTTCCTGTCTTTGCACCCCTCCCTCGTAACAAATAGTGGAACTGTGTCAGATCTTAATGATAGTTTGTTAAACAACTTGTTTTATTTTTAGGACATAAATTCTGCAAAACAATCACAGAGTTGGTCTGATGTTTTGATTATGATCAGTGTTTCATCGAGTATTATATGTTTAGTAGTTTTCGAGTTAGGTTGCAATTCATCGGTCCGATTTTGAGCCAAACGGACTATATTTGGAATGTTGGCCAGAAAACATCACTCAGCAAATAACGCTGAGGACCATCATCGTTCAGGTCGATCACAGTGGTATTAATCAGACGTAAAACTCTTAGAGAACTGAACTTGTACAGCTATGTACAGTTGTGGCCGACATTGTGAATGTCTTTGCACAAATCAGAAAAGACACCATATATGTTCTGGGTATTGTGGCTGTGACTTCCATGGATGTGTGATATATCTCAGATCAGGGACGAAATTCCCTGTGGCAAACCACTAGATTATCATCTGGCCACCATGTTTGTCAAAAACATTTCAGGTTGTCCGTATTGACATATTCGTAGCTTCTTTATACTCCCTTGCAATGTGTCGTACTAATATCCCAAATATTGCCCTTCATACGTAATACAAACATGGCTTCTGTATGAGAAGTTGCGTAGTACAGACGGCAATATTCAGCCACCATACTTTCCACCTGAGAAGGCAGCTAAAGGAATACCATCTCTGTTCACAACCCAGTATGAGGTGGAACACAAACCACCAATGGGTTAGGGTTGTGAGTGACATGTGAGTGGATGTACCAAGACTAATACAAAACGTGATTAACGTTGTTCCGTGAAACGTACCTTGATCTATATGAGTTCATCTCCCCTGTTCACAATCCAGAATAAATTCTTCCCGTGTCACTATTAACTTAAATTCAATGCTTTGTTTACCATTTGTTATACTGTAAAGACACACAGAAGAGGCAGTCTATGTAGATCCTGGTCACCGCATTCTTCTTACATTATGTAGACAATACAGGTGACACCCCCCTGTTCAGAAATATTGTATGAAAAACAAAACCACTGATTGCTATTATCAATCAGAAGTGTAAAGTCTTTGCGCCATGTTATGGCAGATTATATTACCGGTCAACTGAATATTTTGCATGGTGTTTCCAGATACATACATATATCAAATGACGTCCGCTGGAGTGAGTGCTGATTACATAACAGACAGGCATGTGGTACATTTTATTTCCAATCAAACAACATCTCGCAATGCAGAAGACATGTATCCACAAATCATCAAATAATATGTTACACATCAAACAAAATGTTATGGTTTCTCTAAACAATATGAAATATATAAATATTGTTTATATAACAATGTATAAATGATGGTGGTTTCAATTTAAATACATACTTTTACATTGCATTGAGTAAACTATGTCGAACATATGTTTATGTCAAAGTGTTAAAATAGCCAGTAATTTCCTGGTACGGCAAAATACATGAATTTGGCGTTTTAGTTCAAGGACGTATTTCAGTTACATTAATTTCTTTTTTCAGTTTGACTGTAAATTATCTAAAACGTAAATTATTTGAAAGGAATATACTCTGTGACGGAAATTGATACTAACGAACATGTGCATTTATGTCGCATGGCAGAACAAAATTGTGATTCGATATTATGAAAAATCTTACAGATATATCATGTTAATACTTTCACAATAAGAGCAAAGCGCGGATGGATTCAACGCCGTATGACACATATGGCAGTATATATGGCAGCGTATTTTTACATGTGAATGAGTCTAATCTTTACAATGTGTGAATTTGACGTGTTCTACACCACCCAAATGACAGGGGTTCACACAATACAGGCTAGTTAACCAACCTTGCCACATGGTATTTCAAAGTTTTTATCTCCTCACATGAACACATCTGTTCCAGATCGAAACACATAATGACCATTATAACGTATCCCCTCGATGTGAATAAACGGTAGTGCATGAACGCCAACATCAGACAATATAATTCAATGCAAGTGTCATGTGACGTAAAAGTTTGTTATTCTATGTGTTTATATACCAGAAAGATATCCCAGGTAACTACTGTGAGACAACAGTCACGTGATGTCTTTAAGAAGACGCTGCATGTCCGAGAAAACGCTAGTATCAGTTCACACGCTGTGTATTACTGTCCTGTGACAGTGAATGTGTCCATCACATGGTGTTCCTTTAAACATGCCCATAGTCAGGATCTCAAAATACATGGCATATATTGAACGACTGGAACACCATGCCGGTATTTTTATAGTACAGAATGTGCCAAGTTAACCTATAGCACTGTAAATAACGCATTATAAATAAGAACAGGACAGGAACCGTGTATTTGTTTGAAACACAAAGCGCTGCTTATGTACAATTTATAGTATTATTTATTCTTTCTTCAATCATTCTAGTGGTACACAGTCTGTTCTAAGGCTTGGATAGCTAGGGATGCATAATAGTTGGGAGGGATACCTCCGGAAGGAAGGAAGCCTGTATTTGAGTAATTCTTCAGTTCTGTGTACGTCTGTTTGTCATCACCTTCATCTTGCAGACCAGAGTACGGGTTAAAATCTATATTGCAGAAAAAACAGACAAGTAAAGACATCAATTATGTATTATTTAACATTGCTGATGCCAATTATCGCACTCCTTTCTCCCTATTGTACATGCTATACTATACATACTGATGTACCTTGAAAATGCGACTGTTCGCTTCGATTTTCTTGGATCCCTGACCTGCGGCAGAAAAAACGGAACTATCAGAAGGGCATAAAATCCACACATACAAACACTAACACAAGCACAAAACCACACACACACGCGCGTACGCACGCACGAACGAACGCACACACATACACCGGACACAACCACGCACAGGAGAAAAAGAGAAATAATTACGATCAGAAGATATGTCGTTACCACAGACAAGAAGTACTATAAATGGACACTTACGTATTTTGCATGGCTGCTGTGTCTGTAGAGGTAACGAAAATGTCGTCATTTCAAACTTGTCATTGTAAGTTTATATCTTTAGTGTTCGCATGTGTGTTATCAAGTCCCGTTACTTTATTACATATAGTATGTTACTGTTGTCAATCTCGTGGCGAGACAACATTGCTGTATCAAATGACGGAATACATTTTCCGAGTTATAGGGGAAAGGTGGTTGTCTCTGCATACAGTACACCTACCTGGTTTCTGCAATATACATCTGTATCCTTTCCTGGTCATGACGACAACGGCAGCCACAATGCCGACGACCAACACCACACCGACTGTCACTCCTGCTATTAATCCAGCTTGTGGAGAGGATGCAGGAGCTTAAGCAGAAATATCTCACGTTGAAAAAACACACACCAAAGACAAGCAAGAAATCATAACCTCAGATATGGATTTCATACATGGAGTGGCATTAAATGAGATCAAAGAAACGCAAAGAAACAGATACAAAACAGCATTGTATACTTATACTGAGATGATGTGTCTTGAATTTTTAAAACGAGACATACGTGTAACGTTCTTCTCCGTCTCTCCAGTCATATGTTCAGTGTAGTTGCTGTTTCCAAACTGGTTCCTGGCGACAACCCTCACATAGTACAGGGTGTCACACTTGAGATCATTGATGACTGATGTCATATAATTCCCACTTCCTGTCTCCGTATGACTCCCTGCTGTCTTCCAGTCCTTCTCGTCTGTGCTGTACTCTACAGTGAATGTCTGAGTAGCTCCACCATTGAACCCCTCCTTCCAGGAAACATGTAGAGAGAAGGGGCCTTCTGGGGAGACACTGACATTTGTTGGGGCACTTGGCGGTCCTGGAAACAGAAGACGGATTGCCACTACAGGTTGAATACTTTTTCATGCATGCAATTCTATGTACAGAAATGTTTAACAATAGCCATACACTTGGGGACATATGGTCAAATATAGATATTATCATTATTGACTAAATGGACGTAATCAAATAGCTGACTGATATGAATGGGTAAGCAGCCTCTCAAAGTGTTGGTTATTATGTTGTGGCCTTCATCACAGAAAACAAGGACACGATGTATCTCTCCGTGAAGAGATGTGTAAAAAAACCTTAAATCACAATGAGTCTAATCTTTACATAATATTATGAATCTGCATTGTTCATAATTTTGATATTTATCCGCGTTTTGTATATTTCCCAGTTTTGAATACACAATGATGGATCTAATCATGAATGGAGGCTGCTATTATTTAAACACTAGTACAGGTGACTTTTGCTCTGCTATTCTTATTTAACCTTCTAGTTTCAATGGTAAGACGTGGATCTTGCAGTTTGGGGTTATACCTTGAAACACAACGCCTGGCTGGTATGTCACTGAACGGCCTACACCATTGTCCACTGTAAGATAGTAGTCCCCGAAGTCCTGCTGTTGGAGGTTAGTAAGGTGTAGTCTGGCAGTGACTGAGATGTCTGAGATGGGGCTGGAGGAACCAGTGAGGTCCTGGCTGGTGCTGATGGATCTACTCCAGGTGAATGTAGGAAGGGGGTAGGCCAGGACTGACACAGACACAGTCACGTCACCACCCAATCTAGCAGGGTACTTGAGTTGCTTGGAAACTGTCTCATCTAGTCGAGGAGTACCTGCGAGAGCGAAAAGGAAATCTAGACACAGGTGTAAATGCGTTTTCGCGTTCTGAGCTCAGTTAGGTGGTTCAAAACCTTCACAGGCCTGGGCAGGCTGAATGACCCTAACGTGTGTCGTTCCTCTTGACAACATCCAAAGCGAACAAGATCGTGCATCAAGATTCTTTACCCACAATTGCAAGTTATTACTGTCTCACCAGTGAAGATAAATGAAACCGTGACTAACCTGTCAGTGAGTGAAATCAAATGTAACATCATTAACCTAGTCTCCGTATGCACATACTGTCACGACCAGATGGTCGTAAATTTATCCAACACTGTCACTTTGGCATACCAGCAACACCGAGTAGCCAATTCACCCATGCCAATGCAGTTATTCTGAAGGAGTTCAGTGTTCCATCAACAGAGACAGAGATGATATTTTCGTCCCGAACAATTTCAGACCAACACGTTTTCATCACCCCCATCTTAGTAATCATTTAGTTAACTGATTCGTCTCTTCGGTCCAGTCTAACGGGCATAATGACATTGTGTTTAGGTAATGTGTCTATACACATATGTAAATTTAACAAGATATTATTTTCTTACACACCTGTGGGTGAGGAACCAACATGGGATAACTAGAATTTCTGGCCTGTTACTCACGAGAAACGCATTGATACTTACTTTTTACCTGCCTGTTATTTTCGGGCTCGTTTCCTTAAGGGTTTTGATGCAATAAAACAAACTTAAATACAGAGCTACATTTATCTATTTTGTTCCAATTCCGCTTATAATCTGCTACAGTACCTGTAGTGTATGCCTTGTCCTGAATTTAGAATGGATTCAACAATAAGCAATGCCTGTGTAAACGGTTGCGCAAAGATAGCGTAAAGACAGAGTGTCTCTTGTCTCCAATGGGGCTCCACTAGCACTTGTAGTGGAGAGTTGGTATAGTCGTGTCAAAGTACCTGACACAGTCAGAGTCTACTCATGATGATATGTGTGTGATTTGCACAGATGAATAGTGACTTGTTCACCAATGAATATATAGAGATCTATTCCCATCCCCTCAACAACTACCTGATCATTCACATATTGACAAATTCACTCCTGACAGTCAGAACCAAAACGCACAGTGTAACACAGAATACAAAGGCAAACTTTGCAGGGGTTCATGAGAGCAACTGGTGTCACAGGTCTTAGAGAATCCACACCACCAGCAGAAACTTTGTGACATTGTATGTGCTTTTGCCGCCATCCTCGTTAAAGAAGAGGGAAGCAATTCTAACTACGTTCCTTTCAAGTGACGCCATCCGTGAAGATCCGTGTTAGAATCGGTCTTCAGCAACCCATGTTTGTCGTAAGAGGCGAGTAACAGTACCGGGTAGTCAGGTTCGCTGACTTGGTTGACACATGTCATCGTATGCCAATTGCGTAGATCGATGCTCACGCTGTTGTCCATCACTGAATTGTCTGTTCCAGACTGGATTATTTACAGGCCGCCGCCATATAGCTGGAATATTGCTGAGTGCGGGGTAAAACTCAGCCACTCACTCACTCAAGTGACGCCACTCATTCCTGAGCATTGTGTTCCGTTACGCTGTGAAAATATGCAATATGCATCAATGCGATCCTAAAGTGGAGCGATTTATGTGTGTATAATGAACACACCACTAGCCTCGTTTCTGTCTGGTATCATTTATCTTACAACGAGTTATCTCAATATATATGTAACTCGCTTTCCTCGCTTCAAAATGCCTCTAGTAATTTCAAATACTTGCTACATGAAAATAGCAGGTAATCAATTCCTTAATTCATGAAACATAACAGTGGAGTCGATATTGATAAGAAATAACACTAATATGCAATGCTTTGTAGCACTGGTCTTGAAAGAAACTCAAACATTTAATTTTCATATGATTGATTTGATCTTAAAGAAGTTCGTGTTTTCCGAAGATTTCAAAGTAACTTCAATTATGAGTTATGTATATATGTATTACAAATCACAAATATTATGCATTGGTTTATAATTGTATTATTAATTGTTGCCCACAACGCAATGAATAGTTAGTCAATTACAACATCTCGAATGTTGGCAAAGAAAGTGTATGGGCTGATGATGATGTCATGTCAGTAACATTCCTGGAGTTGATGAAAACTATATTACCCACATTTGACCAGCAATTCCACCCTCTGGGTGACAGGTTCCCCGATGTTGTTGGTGGCAGTACAGGAGTAGTTCCCTCTTTGTATACAGTCGGCTGACTCCTGTCCATATGCCGCTGTCAGGGAGTTATCTGTCCTTGTCAACTCTTCAGTTCCATTCAGTAGCCTGATGACTGACCATGGGTTACTGTCAATGTGGCATCTCAAGGTCACTGTATCAGACTCGTTAACTGTCACTGAACCACTGTGAGAGTTGGCGGTGAACATACTTATGTTGGCTGGGTCTGACAATAAGAACCATTGCATCACTGATACGGTGTTGGCTGTACAATAGATTCAACATGGGGCTAGTTGAAAGCTGATCAACAGCCCTATAGTTACGTATCATGCGACAACATATTTCTGTTTGAAAGTGCACATGGATTAACATTTATGGTCTTGAAATAGTTCAAAGATTTAATGACGTAAAGGTTGAAAATGACAGAATATCATCTCAGCACGTATACTTACACTGAACATCAACACTGACTGTAACACTGTCACCAGTGTAGACTATATACTTACACTGAACATCAACACTGACTGTAACACTGTCACCAGTGTAGACTATATACTTACACTGAACATCAACACTGACTGTAACACTGTCACCAGTGTAGACTATATACTTACACTGAACATCAACACTGACTGTAACACTGTCACCAGTGTAGACTATATACTTACACTGAACATCAACACTGACTGCAACACCATCACTACTCCCGTGTGTATTATAAGGCTGACATCTGTAGGAGCCTGTCTTGGATCTGTCAGCTTGTCCCTGGAGCACGGCTCCACTGCTGAAGGCTGCTCCATTGTGTAACCACCTGTAGCTACATCCGGGTCTACAGAGGGTGGTGCACGTGATTGATGGAAGAGCCTGGTGTTCTGTCACAGTGTAGGAGGAGGTGGAGGGGGTGAGGGAGATTTGGTAGGGACCGTCTAGAATAGAGGGTGATGTGCACGTATAGTGTGTACGATTTACATCAAGACATAAATATACGCCCAGTAGAACTGTCACACAGGCCACTACAGGAGTTCCTGTTCCTCAGATTACACTGATGATTGTCGTTTTCGCAGCTAATGTCCAATGTATGTCTAACGAAGCAGAGCGGGTTGTAACAACGATGCTATCAGATCCTTGTGAGATAATGTTTTTACTACACATAAACTTTGCATATCAACGAAACGGTTATTACAGAACACTGGCTATACGAAACACGGGAATGTTTACTTCATAACGTGTGATGCTTTTAGCGTCACTGTAAAATGTCAATATTGACATTTATCCCAAAGGAGTGCATGGGGTATCGCATTGATTTATGCATTTAATGTGTGAGTATTTTAGTCAAAATGAATTACAATACAATGTCAGCTGTTCGTATATTGGTAATATCGCCTTCTTCATTACATGCTTGCAAGGCAATGTGTAAACTGTCAGCTAAGGAATACGAAATACTGGAAATTAACCAACGTTATTACTGTGACAAGATTTAAAGTTTGTTCTAATGCATTCTTCCACAGCAACCAGAGATTGGCCTGATTTAATTTCTACATGCTGTCAGGAGTAAATAAAAAAAGAACTTAACAATGATTACCACTCTACCAAGTATTGTGTTTCCGACAGACAAAACATGGGCGGTTGGGTACAAGAGCAAACGAGTGTATTTGATCATAAGAGCTTCATTCAAGAGAAGACCCCAAACGATCACGTTCGGTGTATAGGCAATAGTTGCTAACCATTGAAAGAAACCCAGATCACGTTTGTAACTTGGCTTTATGGGTAAGTATAATGTAATCACGTTTGTAATTTAGCTTTATGGGTAAGTATAATGTAATCACTTTTGTAACTTAGCTTTATGGGTAAGTATAATGTAATCACTTTTGTAACTTAGCTATATGGGTAAGTATAATGTAATCAATTTTGTAACTTAACTTTATGGGTAAATATAATGTAATAACATGTGTAACTTAGCTTTATGGGTAAGTATAATGTAATCAATTTGTAACTTAGCTTTATGGGTAAGTATAATGTAATCACTTTTGTAACTTGGCTTTATGGGTAAGTATAATGTAATCACTTTTGTAACTAAGCTTTATGGGTAAGTATAATGTAATCACGTTTGTAACTTAGCTTTATGGGTAAGTATAATGTAATCAATTTTGTAACTTAGCTTTATGGGTAAGTATAATGTAATCACGTTTGTAACTAAGCTTTATGGGTAAGTATAATGTTATCAATTTTGTAACTTAGCTTTATGGGTAAGTATAATGTAATCACGCTTTTGTAACTTAGCTTTATGGGTAAGTATAATGTAATCACGTTTGTAACTAAGCTTTATGGGTAAATATAATGTAATAAATTTTGTAACTTAGCTTTATGGGTAAGTATAATGTAATCACTTTTGTAACTTAGCTTTATGGGTAAGTATAATGTAATCACGTTTGTAACTTAGCTTTATGGGTAAGTATAATGTAATCAATTTTGTAACTTAGCTTTATGGGTAAGTATAATGTAATCACTTTTGTAACTTAGCTTTATGAGTAAGTATAATGTAATCACTTTTGTAACTAAGCTTTATGAGTAAGTATAATGTAATCACTTTTGTAACGTAGCTTTATGGGTAAGTATAATGTACTCACTTTTGTTACTTAGCTTTATGGGTAAGTATAATGTAATCACGTTTGTAACCTAGCTTTATGGGTAAGTGTAATGTAATCAATTTTGTAACTTAGCTTTATGTGTAAGTAATATCTAATCACTTTTGTAACTTAGCTTTATGGGTAAGTATAATGTAATCACGTTTGTTACTAAGCTTAATGGGTAAGTATAATGTAATCAATTTTGTAACTTAGCTTTATGGGTAAGTATAACGTAATCAAGTTTGTAACTTAGCTTTATGAGTAAGTATAATGTAATCACTTTTGTAACTTAGCTTTATGGGTAAGTATAATGTAATCACGTTTGTAACTTAGCTTTATGGGTAAGTATAACGTAATCACGTTTGTAACTTAGCTGTATAGGTAAGTATAATGTTATCACTTTTGTAACTTAGCTTTATGGGTAAGTATAATGTAATCACGTTTGTAACTAAGCTTTATGGGTAAGTATAATGTAATCACTTTTGTAACTTAGCTTTATGGGTAAGTATAATGTAATCACTTTTGTAACTTAGCTTTATGGGTAAATATAATGTAATCACGTTTGTAACTTAGCTTTATGTGTAAGTATGATGTAATCACTTTTGTAACTTAGCTTTATGAGTAAGTATAATGTAATCACTTTTGTAACTTAGCTTTATGGGTAAGTATAATGCTTATTATATGTAAAACAATGAAAATGTAGAAACAGACTTACTTACTAGCCTTCTAAGATAACGATGTCACATTGCAGTTACTTACAAACAGAATAGAAGCAACAGATCCTTTTCCACATCCATAAGAAATCTCTGCTAAATTCTGACAATGTCATTGTCATTTCGATGTGGTTTGTAAACACGTTTGTTGACACCATGCGATACGATGACCGCATGTGTTTTGGAATCGTTATCAATAGTGATAAAAACAAGGTGAGCGTATCCTGCCCCACCGGTGGCACCTGTCATGACAATATGCAAAGTCCAGTCAAGTGTCACATGACAAATTCGGGAACGTATGGCACAAGCCAAAATAAGGAATTGCAACGGACTATATTTTATCACTGATGCATCAAATTGCAAATGTCCTCCACATGCCTAACAAATAACGTTTTGAAAATTAAGCTTTTACTAAGGCCATCTAGCGGTGAAGTCGCCAACACACAAGAACTTGAGCTCCGGTCAAAAAATGCAAATTGACAGTTTTGAAGACGTTTAACCCATATTTGTCGACCCAAAAAACTTCGTAAGTTACCCGGGATAACAATAGGGTTCGATATATGTGTGTTCCAACAACGTATAGGCCGTTTCCAGTCAGATTTTATTGACTTCATGTTGAGACCAGCTCGTAGCCAGGCAGCCATGTTTTACCCTGTGCTGCACGTGACGGCGTGTTGCCGGACAGGACTGAGATTGTGTTTATTTCTGGCTCTCCTTCTCGTAACCAGCAATGACGTGGACCCCGGTCCGCCAAAGAAACAGACCGCTATTGAAGGTGACTTTTGTGTCTCCGAACTGGTTAAGGAAATTAGAGAAATGCCACAGGAAATGAACGAGAACTTTGAAAAACTGAACTTAAAAATCGAAAATGTGGAGAAAGATCTGGGCTCACTAAGGAAGGAAAACAGTGAACAGAAGTTGCTGTGGTGAATCTAACGAACAGGTTAACAATCTAGAGAGCCATTCAAGGAAGGAAAACTTAATTCTGTTCGACGTCGAAGAGAAATCTACCGAAACACAGACTGGAATGGAATCAAAGGTGAGAGATCTGATTGACGACTGGACAGACTGTGGTCAGACTGTGGATCTGGACGAGGTAAGGAGACTACTAAGACACTTGGACCACGACCTGTGTGTGTCACGTTCGGATCATTCACGGTGGTGAAGTTGAAGGTGTTGAAAGTGGCGAAACGATTGAAGAAACGAAACGTCAGTGTTTCTCAGGATTACAGCGAGTGTGTGAGATCTACACGTTGGATAAAGCAAGGAGTGAAGACATGTTCTCTGTGTTACGTCACGACATGATACAGAGCGACAACAAACTGTAAGGCTCGAAACTAGTGACAACAAATTAGATTTGGTAAAAACTTTGAAATCATTCAGAACCCAAAACGCCACTACCTGTGTGTTTGGTCAAAGCCATTCTAAGGAGCAGTGTAATTGGACCATTTGTTTATGGAACTGCGATTGACAAGACTGAACAGACAGTCAAATAAACCTGTGAGAGACTTTAGTTCATTATTTGATATTTTTGGTTTCATGGAAACGTGGGCAGAGGAGGGCAACGGATTTACCTTCCATGGATATGAACAGTTTCATCAGGTGAGAGCGAAAAAGGCGACTGCTATACGTAATTCTGGTGGACCTTTCGTACAAGTAAAGTCAAGATTATCTCCATATACGACAGTATTGAACAGTAGTTCTGTGAGCATCACGTGGCTCAAAATAACAGGTTCAACACCACACATGTGTGTAATCTTTGGATTGGTATACTGTTCGCTGCGTCGATCCACTGAGCACGTTCGGGAACCGCTTTTTGATAACTTAGGGCCACGAGGAAGTTCAGAACCGTGTATACAGACTGTCACTTCATCATATAGGGGGATCTCAACGCCCGAACTGCCTCCTTGCCTGATTATATCCTGAACGACGACCCGACACACCTGCCTATCGAGGATGATCTTAGATACATTAGCGACGACAAAATTGCCCAGAACATGTCTCAGAATCACGTGGTGAACAAACGCGGTTTAGACTTCTGCAAAAGGGATGGAATACGGATATGTAATGGTCGGTTGTTCAATGATCATGATAACATGTTTTGCCAATGACGGACAAAGCACCGTTGATTACGTTCTGTGTTCTGATAACGCTCTCTCTATATTTAATAATTTCTAAGTGCGCGATGAAATAGAATCCACACATCTGCCTGTATCGTACTCTCTGACAATATTTGAACCATCAGCATATGATACCTCGTCACACGTTATAAAACCTAGAGTAAGATACGCCTGGAACAGCGAACGTGCCAGTACTCTCTGACAATATTTGAACCATCAGCATCTGATACCTTGTCACAGGTTTTAAAACCTAGAGTAAGACACGCCTGGAACAGCGAGCGTGCCAGTACTCTCTGACAACATTTGAACCATCAGCATCTGATACCTTGTCACAGGTTTTAAAACCTAGAGTAAGACACGCCTGGAACAGCGAGCCTGCCAGTACTCTCTGACAATATTTGAACCATCAGCATCTGATACCTTGTCACAGGTTTTAAAACCTAGAGTAAGACACGCCTGGAACAGCGAGCCTGCCAGTACTCTCTGACAATATTTGAACCATCAGCATCTGATACCTTGTCACACGTTTTAAAACCTAGAGTAAGATACGCCTGGAACAGCGAGCGTGCTAGTGACTACACAAACCAGTGGACCAGCGTTACCACAGATTTTCAGATATCCTTAGATCGCTCTAAGACAATGGCCATATTAATGAAGCTTATCACTCATGCTACAATGTATCATTGTCGTGTGCACGCGATTTCAAGACCCAGTTGAAAATGTCACGTGGTCATACCAGACAGATCTGGTTCGACATGGAGTGCAGCTCAGCACACGCACAACTGCCGGGAGAAACTTCGTTCGACTTCGCTACACTGAGGCATGGGAGGAGTATAAACACCTGTGTCAAAGTAAACAGTCCTCAGATAGGACAGCACAGACACTTTCATTGCAGGATGCATTAATGAATAAGAATGATAAACTGTTTTGGTCACATGTAACATTCCTCGTCACGAACGATTATGTCCATTATGTATCATTCCTTATGTAGAATCCGAATACCACTCTTGTATGGTTTGTCCATTTTATGATACTCTGAGAAACTCCATTTTATCAGTATATTACAGTAGTTTCCATCATTTGATAAGTTTATCCACTTATTATCATCTACACATATCGATGCCATCAACAGTCTTGTACCATTTGTAATTTTTGGCATGAAAAAGCGTGTTCGATTTCTAAAAACTTAACATGCAACAACCTTGGCGCTCCACGCCAGTATAATAAGTTTGCATGTACTTGTATAATGTGCCGGTGGCCCTATTACCGAAATAAACATCTCTCTCTCTCTCTCTCTCTCTCTCTCTCTCTCTCTCTCTCTCTCTCTCTCTCTCTCTCTCTCTCTCTCACTCTCTCACTCACTCTCTCTCACTCACTCACTCACTCACTCACTCACTCACTCACTCACTCACTCACTCACTCTCTCTCACTCTCTCTCTCTCTCACTCTACCTCTCTCTCACTCACTCACTCACTCACTCTCTCTCTCTCTCTCTCTCTCTCTCTCTCTCTCTCCCTCTCTCTCTCAGGCTTTGAATGTTGTATCATACATTCCGTGTCATATTACTGCAAACTACAACAATGTGAAAGTCAACACAACAAGGAAATTAAGATTATGTATCGATCTGCATTAAAAGGAACAGCCACACACACAATATCACATTCATTCGTTGCAGTGTAGGCGAGGGTAGACCGTGACTATGTCGACTGATAAACAGTCATGTGATGAGATTGTATTGGAGCCAACATGTAGCAGTCTGTCATAAAAGTTATTAGTAATTACTCGAACGAGGGTATACGATTTCGATTGGATATACGATTAAGTGAGTGAGTGAGTTTAATTTTACGCCCCACTCAGCAATATTCCAGCTATATGGCGGCAGTCTGCAAACAATCGAGTCTGGACCAGACAATTAAGTGATCAACAGCATGAGCATCGATCTGCGCCACCGATGACATGTGTCAACCAAGCTAGCCAGCCTATATGCAGCCTTTGAAAGTGTAAAATGCTCAGAAGAATTATCCCGACACATGAATATAACAGATATTTGTGTTAAAGACTACTTTCATAGGTCCATCTCATTGATAAAAAGCGGAGTTTTTGCCGAAATCGATTGCAAGAAAAGATCAGAAATGTTTTGAAAACTGGTTCATTGTAGACTAACGACAAACATCACCAGGTAGGAAATATCTTCATTTCTTTATGTACATATGGAGCTCATACAACGCGGGATGCCTGTGGACAGTCGTTATTCAGATGGGCAGCTAATGAACGAGACCACACCTACAGGGGCCTTATTGCAACTTATGAGGTATTCTGTCTGCAAGAAGTACATTTAGTATGTCTTCTAGGTATGAAGGGCATGCCAAAAAACAACACATCTGTAATTGCTGTCAGAGTTTCATTGCTGTCAGAGTGTCATGCGGTACTCACACTGAGGCTCCATGTTGTACACTTGGCTCCATTCGGACTCCAGACCTTGACTTTCTCTCGCTCTACATCTGTAGCTGTGACTGTCCCGGGAACTCACTGTGAAGGTGTAGGGAGAACCAGGGGAGGTAACTATGATGTCAGTGTTGTCACGCTGCCAGGTATAGGTCAAGGTCAAACGATGGTCAGCTGGGACAGAGGTGGAGGTGGAGTTGCAGGTCAAGGTCACTGACTGGTTGTAGACAGTTGTTGTTGACAATGGATAGCCAGGTGTTGTGGGTTTGCCTTTAATATATTTCATGGATCAATTGTACACAGAACTATATGTATATGATAAAGATACCAAGATTATAGTTTCAGTGAATGGATAAACCAATGGGGTTTGTGTAATTGCAACGCAATTGAGCATAGAGCTCTGGTCATAAATCAGTTGAAGTTAAGCAACGTTGAGCACAGAGTCCTTCGATGGGTGGGATAAGTCATGTGAATATTAACCTTCTAGCGCCTAACAGGTAGTTTTGTTATCCGGGGTGAAAATATCAGATTGTGCGCTTTGAGCAGGGTATGAAGCCTGGAAAGGCGTGGTATATATGTTCTGTATTGTTATGTATTTGATTATTCCACTTATAACGACCAAAGGGTAATACAAATGCTCGTGACATATTTTACAGGAAAATATCGACGTGATATATTGTTTAGTGGCCATATCGTGGATACCAGTTTCACGGAACATCACATGTTAAAAATGTAGAAACTCATCCTTTCTTTTAGATTTGCATTCGAGAGAAGAATGTACGTTCTACACTTTAGTCTTCACGTCACATCTGGACTCTATCGAGAAAATTATTTAATGAACTTCCTCGACAAAGGACATGTGAAGTCTCAAGAAGATATTTTAAGGTTTTGACAAACGATTACATTGATCCATGATATTTTTCCTGGTATAACCACTCGTCCCGACAAGGAGTGAGAGGTTTAACTTAATTCAGTTACACCTACATGCTAATTTCGTAGAGTCTTTGATGGGCTTGACGATGTCACGCAGCATATCTTTGAAAATGTATGTGGAATGTAAAACTTATTAAAATGTGTTCGTTGTGTACTAAAACCACTAACCAAGGACAACAAGTTTCTGTCCACAGTTCTGTATCACATCAGTGGTCGCTCCATTCCCACACGTGTATGTCCCTGCATCTGATGTCTGGATATTGCTGAGGGTGAAGGTGACATTCCTGGCTGTTATGTTCCCCTGGTACACCAGTGTATCTGTGTAGTTGGGGCCTTTCAGGACGTCCCCATCACTAAACACTACAAACACAATTGCATCACCAGGACTAACAGCAAATAAACTTCTCCCTGTCCCCAGACCTCCCTGTGGAATCTCCCAGCTGAACCTGGCTGTGTCAGACACTGCAGACAACACTGGACTGGCACCTGATACAACACCTGTAGAAAGAAGATATTATTATATAGAATCTCATACACGATGGAAGACTCTACACAAACACACAGTATAACCGTGTTCTGTTTTACTAATGATTAAACATTATATTACAGTTTTTTAATCAATGCAATTATTACCCAGATAGATATAAAGACAGCTAAGTAAAGTATACAGTGACTTCACAAGTGACTGATATGAAAGACGTACCTGCAAATACACACATTACAGCAGCAACAGCTATCTGCATCATTCCTGTTGTCTGGCACCTCGTTGATATCTAGAATGAAGGTCCACCTTGTATCAGCCATATGGAACTTGAGTATCTCTGAGATACGTACATGAGAACAGGTTCACATGTATGTCTTGCTGTGATTACACGATGCCATTTAGAAAGTGGTCAAATGTAACATATGTTATGTTTGGGATTACACTTTCTAGTAAAGTACACATTCTAGTTCTTTGTGGGTTGAGTCCCATCCGGAATTCGAACCCACATCCTAAGGGTCAGAGTCAGGTACCTAATCGCCAGCACACAAAGTCAGCCGCCTAACCCGCTCAGCTAACGTCTGTTGCTGGCTGACTAATGTCTACATATAGTTTATTGTGTCATGATGGTAAAACTCAAGGTGTATTCCGTCTATATTCAATCAATAGACATTACCTGTGTTCAATAAACACTTTACGTTCGCATACACCCCAGTAAATGCACAAATAGGTGGAACTACATGGATGTATTGAGAGGTTGTTGGTAATTCTGGTAATATACGTTATTTTCACACCTAGAAGGCACAAAACGGCGATATGAGTAAACATGAACGAATCAGTTGACACATTGTAAGATGATAAAAAATACTTTACATACCGACTGACACTAAGACCCAATTTTGTCAGGAACCGTCACTGCAGTGGTCGGCTGTCGCCAGGTAGATCTACACGGAAGCAATGTGTAGCTCCGCATGCGTAGCAATCGTTTCTAACCGGTTCTGTAATATTTAAATATGGATGAGTGGACTGTCAGTCATGTGTAAGAAGGTTTAATGTGAGTGAGTGAGTGAGTTAGGTAACGGAGAGTCAGTCAGTCAGTCAGCAAGTGAGTCAGCAAGTGAGTTTATGGGTAGGTCGGGTGGTCAATCAGACAATCACAATTACCACCGCTCTTTGAAATCCGGAATATCACGTTTTCCACGTCGGTGTACTCTACAAGCATGGTTGCTGTGCTTACAGACCGAGAAATCAGCTACAACGCCACCATACACATTGACCTGCAGCAGCCTGCTGGCTGCAGCCATACGGCAGGAGCACTACAGTACCCCACTTATATCCCGTTATTCTGTCGGTCAGTAAAGAGATCGTGACTGCAGACAGTGGGTTTTCACCATGGCAGATTTGGCTGATGTTGATCTGATAACAAACACCCCATGGGCAAAACATATATGAAGGGCTGCAGTCATTAAATATATGTGCTTGTTTGACTCACTCTGTCAGGGTGCTATATTGTATATCATGCAGTGAATTGACTTAGTCTTTTCGCATGAGGTGCCACGTTTGTTTGTTGTTTACTTTGTTGTCTTTCTAGTTTCCAAAACGTGTCATCCAGTGAACCTTGCATGTTACTGTTATGTTGTTGTGTTGTTGATTGTTGATCAGTGTCTCAAGTGTAGTACGTTGTTTCCACTAAGATCCAGGGGTAGGCTGTGATGTGCTGGTAGCTATATTAGACTGGGAGTAAGACAGGTCTGGAATGGGCTAGCGGATCCGGGATATCCCTCACAGTCTGACACAGAGAGCTACAGAATGAACACTCCTGGAACTTACTTACTTACTTATACAAACAGTTGTGTGGAGATTACTTTTCAGCCTGGATTCGTATCAGAGGAAACCAAACCACATTTCCACTTCGTACATAAATATATTAATATTATGTTAACATCTACATAAAGATAACAATCTCACACATATGCATATGTATATGAATACTGTTTATTGTTGCAAAACGAAACGGCCAAAAAATTACAATAGCAACTTGTGAACAAAGTATTTGTTCTTTTGTGCTCACGAGAGCCCGTGATAAAGACATGACTCTTCATTTGGTGTAAATGCATGTGTTCGACAATGACACGTTACATGCTTCTGTCTACAAAATACGACCAAGTGACCCATGTACTCCGCATTTGTATGTGCTCGTGCATGGCGAGTGAGTGTTCAGGGGTATTGCAAAGAGCGTATGATGTGGTGTTATGATTCAAATGACCTCGACCACCTCTGTTCTTGCCTGGTGTTTGCCTAATTACTGAATGCATAGTTTGACACTGATAATTGTCAATAGCTTTATATTGCGATATACATCAAGCTTTTGTGGATATTTCGTGTGTAATTCACTTCCGAGTTGTGTTGATTATTTGTGGAGTTTTCCTGGTTGCCAGCGTGGTAAAGTACTCCCACAGTAAACTGATATGAAAGCCGATGTGTGACAAGGTTCAGACGGAAGGTTCCTCATTGTATTTCTATCATGCCTTGTGAATGTTAAACGTGTCATGCCCTTGGGCTTCAATCCCCCTTTAGGTGGTAACTAAACACCTACTCAGGCCTTTATTGAATAGACATAACACATGTGGACGTCCAAACATATGTTAAAATAGCAAACGATAGTGAACCGTCACAATGAAACTTTCTCACAAAGTTAGAAAAGATAGAAACTCACGAAAGAAAGTCACAGTAACAAATTCCTTGTCCAAAACCACGAACTGTCAGTTGCGGGAATGTGATCCATCTGATACCCCAACAACCTTGCCTCGTTGTTTAAGGCTTCCAGTAAGTGTCCTATAAGGATGACATTGCCACTCAGTGTGAGCATTGCCGAGTTCTTCTATAGTTGTCAGGGCGCCATTGGAGGGTGTTTTGTCGGGCATTACACACAACCCCACCGCGAGGAGGTCTCACGTACATACCCACAATGTCTGCTCTGTTTCACTGTTAACCCCGGTATGACTGGACATCAGTTCTACCAGCTGTTCTGCTCCCTCTCCGAATCATGGCTGGGTCCCACCAGCATCGGACACGTCATAACTGGCAAACTATAATTCTTGTTTTCTGGCTCGATTTATGTATATGTCTTTTTAAAAGATCACCACATGCTATGCGAAATATCCAATGATAAATGATCGACGAAAATAACATGAACATCACCACCATGCCTCAAAGAAGTAATGCACTGTCCTTTATGAGTACACTAAATGCCAACAGAAACATACAATTTTCCACTTTCTGTTTACACATAGCAATATCAATCGCCAAAACGCAGCAAAATTCAAGCAGTAGTTGCATCCATTTCACATGTAGAATGATTCTATAGGGTATAAATAGAGCCAAGAATGCATGGTATGATACATAAGCGCGATAAATATGCCACGATTAACAGCTGAAGAGAGAGAAAGAGCCATTGTAATGGTGCAGATAGGGTCAACATACAGTGCGGTTGCCAACGTCCTCGGATGCCATCATATCACGGTTATAATACTTATTCAGGGCGTCAGAGAGACTGGGGTCCCCGTACACAGACCAAGAAGTGGACGTCCACGTATCACAACGCCAGCTCAAGGTAGGTACCTCCGTCATTATGGAAGGAGGGTAACGTTTCTTTTGTCGGTTACTGTATTTTATCCATAACTGACACTGAAGTCATGATGTATACCCTTGTGCTTCTAAGGTATTTCCGTGGTCAGGACCTGCAAAGTACAGAACTACAAAACAACCTTCACTCAGTATATCTGTTCTCACCATGAATGTCAAGACTCTGGTGAGTTAATAATTTATATTTGTGACCCAATATTTTAGATTTGTGACTCAAATGCATTGTACTAGATATTTGTATTGTCATTCATTGTAGCTTGCTCATTGTATGCTCAATATATTATTGAATATTTGTCTGTGTTCTGTTTTGCTGGTTCAAAGGGGACTCTTAAACCCATTGTCACGGCACATTTATTAACTGTAACAATGTTAAGAGATTTATGGAAACAGTGGATGCATGACGATGGTGACGAAAGACGTCAATTACCAGGTGTAGTTCATGGTTTGTTTACCTTGAGAATGTGCCCCAGTGTTCTGGTATGGCGATGTACTGATGGACTCATAGGTCACAGGGGGAGTCTCTGTCACGCCTTCATAGGTACTTGTGTCTCCTGCAGCATTTTCTAAAGATAGAACACATTTATCATGAACAGATTTGAATTAGATTAATCGGACAGCAAATCCCGTAAAACGTCTTCATTGAATGACAGGCATCTACCTTTTGTATTCTCATAAATCTTCAACTGTGTGTACTGTTGTTTTTCTGATTCCTCCTCCACATTTGAATACTGCGTTGGAGCAGTGATCTGATCTGAAACACATTGTACTGGTTTAGTGCTGAACAGATCCAGAGATAATTGAGATATCACAAAAGAGGAAAATATTCAATAATCAGTACATACCTAATGATGAATATCCTCTGTTGTCCATTTCCACAGGTTCAGGGTGAGTGGAGCTACAACACAGCATCAGGTCAGTTTCGAATAATTGAAATCAAACAATCCAGTGATAAACCTAATAAAATGTAGTAAATTATTTCAGTTAGTGTAATGTCGTAGTTTTACTTGATCCATGCAATGTTTCATTGAAATATATTGACATATAGATTACCTTTTTCGTGCAGCTCCTGGAAAACAGGAATAGTAAAAATGTCATGGAGTGTGAAACACTCTTCACAAATATCAACATGTCACATCAGTCATTAACGAAATGGAGAGAGAGACTGATAACGTATTCTGTAAATTACTGTGGATGGAAACTATAACCATGCATACATTAAATCACATTAATAGTGTAAATGTATTTCTATCATTCAAAATGCGAAATCTTGACCTCTGATTCAAATATCTTCGGCAGTGTGAACTTACATCTGAGAAAACACCCACTGCCTGAAAATAATGTTCAGTCAAACAACAGGAAATGAACAATATACCTTTTAGAACGTGTCCAACTCTGTACCCGTTTCGGTACAGCACCATTAGAACAGCCCTCCAATGAGCAGGGTAAGAAGAATGCCTCCTACTGTCGCTCCTGCTGTGACCCCTGTACAAGTACGTGAAGCCTCAAGCCTTTGCTGGTCTAGTGGATCTGCAATGTAATGAAAAGATGATAACAGACGCCTGCTAATCGTCCGTCGCTGCATTCAAGTAAGATATATTCGTGTCCGTTTCTGAGCTGCCCCACAACATCATTAGAGATTGTTTGAATAAACTCATTATTAGTTTGGATGTTTGCTGTCTGCAATATGCCAGTGACATGGTAACTGTATGCGATAATTAGACCAGGCAGTGATATGGATAGCATGCTTCAAGGAAGTGGTTGAGTCTGACCACAGAACTCAAGTATGGGTTCGTGACGACCGATTCTTCCGAATAAAAGGCTCATTCCTGGTTTTGTACATACACAGACTCACCCCACCAAACCCAGATATACATATTTACTTTGAATCTAAAGAAAAGTCGATAAGTTCATCGGATTCAACTATTTCATTCTTTGTTGAATGCAAACTCATATTGACATCGTACTAACTGATGTTGTGGTAATATTTGCACACAATGTTGTTGCACATATAAAGTATAACTGACATATGGGGATTTAAGTTCCCTGAAACACTAAATGCAAAGGCAAGGACATAGATCTAACAAAACAGGGAAAGTGTTCATATGTGTGATCCATGTTTCATTCAGTTGCAGCTAAACATTTTTCATGAAATACTTTGATAAATCAGATTTTCGTCAGATGACACCTACCACCATGCAATGTTTCATTGAAATATATTGACATATAGATTACCTTTTTCGTGCAGCTCCTGGAAAACAGGAATAGTAAAAATGTCATGGAGTGTGAAACACTCTTCACAAATATCAACATGTCACATCAGTCATTAACGAAATGGAGAGAGACTGATAACGTATTCTGTAAATTACTGTGGATGGAAACTATAACCATGCATACATTAAATCACATTAATAGTGTAAATGTATTTCTATCATTCAAAATGCGAAATCTTGACCTCTGATTCAAATATCTTCGGCAGTGTGAACTTACATCTGAGAAAACACCCACTGCCTGAAAATAATGTTCAGTCAAACAACAGGAAATGAACAATATACCTTTTTAGAACGTGTCCAACTCTGTACCCGTTTCGGTACAGCACCATTAGAACAGCCCTCCAATGAGCAGGGTAAGAAGAATGCCTCCTACTGTCGCTCCTGCTGTGACCCCTGTACAAGTACGTGAAGCCTCAAGCCTTTGCTGGTCTAGTGGATCTGCAATGTAATGAAAAGATGATAACAGACGCCTGCTAATCGTCCGTCGCTGCATTCAAGTAAGATATATTCGTGTCCGTTTCTGAGCTGCCCCACAACATCATTAGAGATTGTTTGAATAAACTCATTATTAGTTTGGATGTTTGCTGTCTGCAATATGCCAGTGACATGGTAACTGTATGCGATAATTAGACCAGGCAGTGATATGGATAGCATGCTTCAAGGAAGTGGTTGAGTCTGACCACAGAACTCAAGTATGGGTTCGTGACGACCGATTCTTCCGAATAAAAGGCTCATTCCTGGTTTTGTACATACACAGACTCACCCCCACCAAACCCAGATATACATATTTACTTTGAATCTAAAGAAAAGTCGATAAGTTCATCGGATTCAACTATTTCATTCTTTGTTGAATGCAAACTCATATTGACATCGTACTAACTGATGTTGTGGTAATATTTGCACACAATGTTGTTGCACATATAAAGTATAACTGACATATGGGGATTTAAGTTCCTGAAACACTAAATGCAAAGGCAAGGACATAGATCTAACAAAAACAGGGAAAGTGTTCATATGTGTGATCCATGTTTCATTCAGTTGCAGCTAAACATTTTCATGAAATACTTTGATAAATCAGATTTTCGTCAGATGACACCTACCACCATGCAATGTTTCATTGAAATATATTGACATATAGATTACCCTTTTCGTGCAGCTCCTGGAAAACAGGAATAGTAAAAATGTCATGGAGTGTGAAACACTCTTCACAAATATCAACATGTCACATCAGTCATTAACGAAATGGAGAGAGAGACTGATAACGTATTCTGTAAATTACTGTGGATGGAAACTATAACCATGCATACATTAAATCACATTAATAGTGTAAATGTATTTCTATCATTCAAAATGCGAAATCTTGACCTCTGATTCAAATATCTTCGGCAGTGTGAACTTACATCTGAGAAAACACCCACTGCCTGAAAATAATGTTCAGTCAAACAACAGGAAATGAACAATATACCTTTTAGAACGTGTCCAACTCTGTACCCGTTTCGGTACAGCACCATTAGAACAGCCCCTCCAATGAGCAGGGTAAGAAGAATGCCTCCTACTGTCGCTCCTGCTGTGACCCCTGTACAAGTACGTGAAGCCTCAAGCCTTTGCTGGTCTAGTGGATCTGCAATGTAATGAAAAGATGATAACAGACGCCTGCTAATCGTCCGTCGCTGCATTCAAGTAAGATATATTCGTGTCCGTTTCTGAGCTGCCCCACAACATCATTAGAGATTGTTTGAATAAACTCATTATTAGTTTGGATGTTTGCTGTCTGCAATATGCCAGTGACATGGTAACTGTATGCGATAATTAGACCAGGCAGTGATATGGATAGCATGCTTCAAGGAAGTGGTTGAGTCTGACCACAGAACTCAAGTATGGGTTCGTGACGACCGATTCTTCCGAATAAAAGGCTCATTCCTGGTTTTGTACATACACAGACTCACCCCACCAAACCCAGATATACATATTTACTTTGAATCTAAAGAAAAGTCGATAAGTTCATCGGATTCAACTATTTCATTCTTTGTTGAATGCAAACTCATATTGACATCGTACTAACTGATGTTGTGGTAATATTTGCACACAATGTTGTTGCACATATAAAGTATAACTGACATATGGGGATTTAAGTTCCCTGAAACACTAAATGCAAAGGCAAGGACATAGATCTAACAAAAACAGGGAAAGTGTTCATATGTGTGATCCATGTTTCATTCAGTTGCAGCTAAACATTTTTCATGAAATACTTTGATAAATCAGATTTTCGTCAGATGACACCTACCACCATGCAATGTTTCATTGAAATATATTGACATATAGATTACCTTTTTCGTGCAGCTCCTGGAAAACAGGAATAGTAAAAATGTCATGGAGTGTGAAACACTCTTCACAAATATCAACATGTCACATCAGTCATTAACGAAATGGAGAGAGAGACTGATAACGTATTCTGTAAATTACTGTGGATGGAAACTATAACCATGCATACATTAAATCACATTAATAGTGTAAATGTATTTCTATCATTCAAAATGCGAAATCTTGACCTCTGATTCAAATATCTTCGGCAGTGTGAACTTACATCTGAGAAAACACCCACTGCCTGAAAATAATGTTCAGTCAAACAACAGGAAATGAACAATATACCTTTTAGAACGTGTCCAACTCTGTACCCGTTTCGGTACAGCACCATTAGAACAGCCCCTCCAATGAGCAGGGTAAGAAGAATGCCTCCTACTGTCGCTCCTGCTGTGACCCCTGTACAAGTACGTGAAGCCTCAAGCCTTTGCTGGTCTAGTGGATCTGCAATGTAATGAAAAGATGATAACAGACGCCTGCTAATCGTCCGTCGCTGCATTCAAGTAAGATATATTCGTGTCCGTTTCTGAGCTGCCCCACAACATCATTAGAGATTGTTTGAATAAACTCATTATTAGTTTGGATGTTTGCTGTCTGCAATATGCCAGTGACATGGTAACTGTATGCGATAATTAGACCAGGCAGTGATATGGATAGCATGCTTCAAGGAAGTGGTTGAGTCTGACCACAGAACTCAAGTATGGGTTCGTGACGACCGATTCTTCCGAATAAAAGGCTCATTCCTGGTTTTGTACATACACAGACTCACCCCACCAAACCCAGATATACATATTTACTTTGAATCTAAAGAAAAGTCGATAAGTTCATCGGATTCAACTATTTCATTCTTTGTTGAATGCAAACTCATATTGACATCGTACTAACTGATGTTGTGGTAATATTTGCACACAATGTTGTTGCACATATAAAGTATAACTGACATATGGGGATTTAAGTTCCTGAAACACTAAATGCAAAGGCAAGGACATAGATCTAACAAAAACAGGGAAAGTGTTCATATGTGTGATCCATGTTTCATTCAGTTGCAGCTAAACATTTTTCATGAAATACTTTGATAAATCAGATTTTCGTCAGATGACACCTACCACCATGCAATGTTTCATTGAAATATATTGACATATAGATTACCTTTTTCGTGCAGCTCCTGGAAAACAGGAATAGTAAAAATGTCATGGAGTGTGAAACACTCTTCACAAATATCAACATGTCACATCAGTCATTAACGAAATGGAGAGAGAGACTGATAACGTATTCTGTAAATTACTGTGGATGGAAACTATAACCATGCATACATTAAATCACATTAATAGTGTAAATGTATTTCTATCATTCAAAATGCGAAATCTTGACCTCTGATTCAAATATCTTCGGCAGTGTGAACTTACATCTGAGAAAACACCCACTGCCTGAAAATAATGTTCAGTCAAACAACAGGAAATGAACAATATACCTTTTAGAACGTGTCCAACTCTGTACCCGTTTCGGTACAGCACCATTAGAACAGCCCCTCCAATGAGCAGGGTAAGAAGAATGCCTCCTACTGTCGCTCCTGCTGTGACCCCTGTACAAGTACGTGAAGCCTCAAGCCTTTGCTGGTCTAGTGGATCTGCAATGTAATGAAAAGATGATAACAGACGCCTGCTAATCGTCCGTCGCTGCATTCAAGTAAGATATATTCGTGTCCGTTTCTGAGCTGCCCCACAACATCATTAGAGATTGTTTGAATAAACTCATTATTAGTTTGGATGTTTGCTGTCTGCAATATGCCAGTGACATGGTAACTGTATGCGATAATTAGACCAGGCAGTGATATGGATAGCATGCTTCAAGGAAGTGGTTGAGTCTGACCACAGAACTCAAGTATGGGTTCGTGACGACCGATTCTTCCGAATAAAAGGCTCATTCCTGGTTTTGTACATACACAGACTCACCCCACCAAACCCAGATATACATATTTACTTTGAATCTAAAGAAAAGTCGATAAGTTCATCGGATTCAACTATTTCATTCTTTGTTGAATGCAAACTCATATTGACATCGTACTAACTGATGTTGTGGTAATATTTGCACACAATGTTGTTGCACATATAAAGTATAACTGACATATGGGGATTTAAGTTCCCTGAAACACTAAATGCAAAGGCAAGGACATAGATCTAACAAAAACAGGGAAAGTGTTCATATGTGTGATCCATGTTTCATTCAGTTGCAGCTAAACATTTTTCATGAAATACTTTGATAAATCAGATTTTCGTCAGATGACACCTACCACCCGCAGTCACAGCTTCCGCAAAGACATATCTGTTAGAATCCCCATAGTCATTTCTTGCATGTAGTCGAAATGGGTAAATCTGTCCGCGAGTAAGCCCAGTCACTTCCACCACCATCATCTCGTCCATGTCTTCATAGGACTTATAAACAGTCCACATTCTTGTAGCAAACTGACGATACTCAATCAGAAACGTCTGAGGGTGTCCACCATTGAACCCAGGCAGCCACGACAACCATACTGACGAGGTTGTTGCATTATGCAGATCTCGAAACTGTGTAGGTGTCTGTGGTGGTCCTTACAACAGACAAATATGAAAATAATGAGATGATTGACATCATAGGAACACTGCTTGCAACACTCAAATAAAGGTCAAGTGAAAAACAACAGATAACAAAAAACCAAAAACGAATCCTAAAAACAAACAACACAATAATAAATAAACTGAAAAACGATCTGCACAGATGAATTCGGTAAGCTTCAATGGTAAATGTGAAACAAATCCTAACACACCTGCAGGCTCTATGCTGACTGTGTTTGTCACTGACCCGCCTACACCATTGCCCACTGTCAGACTGTAGTCCCCGAAGTCCTGCTGCTGGAAGTTAGTAAGGTGTAGTCTGGCAGTGACTGAGATGTCTGAGACAGGGCTGGAGGAACCAGTGAGGTCCTGGCTGGTGCTGATGGATCTACTCCAGGTGAATGTAGGAAGGGGGGTAGGCCAGGACTGACACAGACACAGTCACATCACCACCGAGAATAGCGGCAAACTTGAGTTGTGGGGACACTGAGACATCAAGCCGTGGGGAATCTGGTTGAATGTAGGGAGAACATACGTAATGGTTCGGGAACCGATAATAACCGAGTGACACAGGTTAAGAACCTGGTTAAATGTTGAGGAAAACATCCATATTGGCATGACACAAAAAAACATGATCTTGGTCAAACAAAGAAGAGCAAAACGAAGACCAAACGGACAGCTGGAAGTGTAACTAATTTTCTGTTGAATCGTTTTTCATGAGCTGTTGCTTTTCTTTACTTATTGTGTTCCTCTTATGACATTAATGCGATGGTTTTATATTGCATACAATCATATCCTTGTCGGATACTCAACAGTTATTGACAAAGCTTTATACTATCAAACACGATACATGACAACAGTGCGAAACTGATATTACATTTAACCAGCAGCTCCACCGTCTGGGTGACAGGTGCCCCGATGTTGTTAGTGGCAGTACACGAGTAGTTCCCTCTTTGTCTACAGTCTGCTGACTCCAGTCTATATGTTGCTGACAGCGAGTTATCTGTCCTTGTCAGCACTTCAGTGCCATTCAGGAGCGTGATTACTGACCTTGGATTACTGTCAATATGGCATCTCAATGTCACTATATCAGACTCGTTTACTGTCACTGAGCCACTGTGAGCGTTGGCAGTAAACGTACTTATGTCGGCTGGGTCTGAAAATGAGAACCACTGCATCATTGCCATTGTATTGGCTGTACATGGAATTCAACATTAGCTGAAAGAGGCAAACATTTCTGTAGTTATATGTTAGAAGATAACACATTTATGTCATCAGTGGACACATTATACTCTCATTGAGCATCAACACTGACTGCAACACTGTCTGTATACTTACAATGAATATCGACACTGACACTAACACTGCCACCAGTGTAGATTATATACTTACAATGAACATTGACACTGACTGTAACACTGCCACCAGTGTAGACTATATACTTACACTGAACATCAATCTGACTGTAACACTGTCACTAGTGTAGACTATATACTTACACTGAACATCAACAATGACTGTAACACTGCCACCAGTGTAGACTATATACTTACAATGAACATTGACACTGACTGTAACACTGCCACCAGTGTAGACTATATACTTACACTGAACATCAATCTGACTGTACCACTGTCACTAGTGTAGACTATACACTTACACTGAACATCTACAATGACTGTAACACTGTCACCAGTGTAGACGATATACTTACACTGAACATCAACACTGTCACCAGTGTAGACTATACTTACAATGAACATCAACACTGACTGTATCACTGTCACCAGTGTAGACTATATACTTACACTGAACGTCAACACTGACTGTATCACTGTCACCAGTGTAGACTATATACATACACTGAACATCAACACTGACTGTAACACTGTCACCAGTGTAGACTATACTTACACTGAACATCAACACTGACTGTATCACTGTCACCAGTGTAGACTATATACTTACACTGAACATCAACACTGACTGTAACACTGTCACCAGTGTAGACTATATACTTACACTGAACATCAACACTGACTGTAACACTGTCCATATACTTACACTGAACATCAACACTGATTGTAACACTGTCACTACTCCCGTGTGCATTATAAGGCTGGCATCTGTAGGAGCCTGTCTTGGATCTGTCAGCTTGTCCCTGGAGCACGGCTCCACTCCTGAAGACTGCTCCATTGTGTAACCACCTGTAGCTACATCTGGGTCTACAGAGGGCGGAGCACGTGATTGATGGAAGAGCCTGGTGTTCTGGCACGTTGTAGGAGGAGGTCGACGAGGTGAGGGAGATCTGGTAGGGACCGTCTGGAATATATGATAATGTGGCACGATTTAAAACAAGACATACATATACGCCAACAATGCGATGATGGTGTATGGAAACGTTTGGACAGAGCCCATTGTCAATCAATCTTTATTTACAGTACTGAAGAGGCCGTAGGCCTATAGTACATTTTATATACATACAGTAGCAGAGGGTGCAATGTAAAAGAATATATAGTAAATAATATCACATCTGTAATGCAGAGGATCTCATATTCATGGCATGGTATATATACATTGCGAGATATTTTGTGGCTGATTTTGGGATGCCATGAGGGTATAAAATTTTTCGGGGGTTCAAGTAGAAATATTTCTTTATGTATTCTTTTCTGATATTTGCATACAATGGACAAACAAGAAAGAAATGATATTCATCTTCTACCTCGTGATAAGTACAATATTTACACAATCGTTTTTCCCGTGGTATCCCTAAATGCCTATGTTTTCTATTAGAAGATCATGGGAACTACATCTGAAACGTGCTAATGCTGTTCTGAATTTCTTAACATTAATGTCTAGAAGATATTTTTCTGTACGAATGAATACTTTAAAACAGGAATAATGGTTTAACTTAATGTGTAAACGTAGTGAAAAATGACACTTTTGAAAATACATATATTTTAGCCTTTGTGTTAAATCATATATAAAATGCTCTGGCGCTGTTACATTTTGTTCTCTCCAGATATAATCATATCCACAAAACTTTAGTATCTTTCTGACACCAGAGGTCCAGTTATTGTTACCTCTATCATCCTAAAGCATCATCATGTTATACCATTTTTTTGGAATCTTGTGCTGGGCATTTTAAGCAATCTTATCCAATATTTTATTTTTAAATGGAGGGGGTGAGGGAGATCTGGCAGGGACCGTCCGGAATAGATGGTAATGTGGCACTATTTAAAACAAGACAAACATATACGCCAACAATGTGATGATGGTGTATGGAAAACGTTTGGACAGAGCCCATTGAAAACTATATGACTAACAGCTTGTATTATAACGTGATGTGAAGTCAGCTGTGTCGTAGTAAGTGATTTAAGATATGATCTTCATACTTCATGCATGATTCCAGCGTTTATTTGTGTTCATGACTATGAACTGTGACACGAAATGAACCAATGAAACCTCTCAAATTCATCATGATGTAGTATTTTAAAACTATTTTTATTTTAGCCTCGTGTGGCCATGGAAATGGCTTATTCTGTAAAAATAGCTTTGGTAGCTTTGATATAGCGGTTATACACGTTTTCTAATAAAACATTCATTTGGAAGAGAACGCTACATTATTAACAATAACGAAACAGTATCCCAACACTAAATTACACTTGGTTCAATTGTTGTTGTAGAGCCCGAGAGATGACCCACTCATTGGATATATGATAATTATGCTAATTATGGTTTAATAACACAAATGACTATCACGAATATAGCGAAATTGATCACTATGTTCAACGTTCGCGACAAAAGCCGTTAAAGTGATGAGACTGACGTCTGAACAATGAAACATAGTTTGCTTTGGATATTAAACATCAGTATTGTTATTTAACCATTTCGACCCTTTCGAATGACCATTGATGACAGCCCGTCTCGGACAGTTTGCAAATGTTGGTCCTTCAGTAAACTCATTAATCATCGTTGACATGAGAGCAATAAGGCGACATATCAGTAGCTGATGTCAGTGTATGACACACCCGTCCAGGTGGGCAGTTTTACACTTTGGTTTTATGACTGAGTGTTAAATTTATCAGTAATGTGTATGCTGTACTCACACTGAGGCTCCATGTTGTACACCTGGCTCCACTCTGACTCCAGACCCCGACTTTCTCTCGCTCTACATCTGTAGCTGTGACTGTCCCGGGAACTCACTGTGAAGGTGTAGGATGAACCAGGGGAGGTAACTGCGATGTTAGTGTTGTCCCGCTGCCATGTATAGGTCAAGGTCAGACCATGGACAGGTGGGACAGTGGTAGAGGTGGAGCTGCAGGTCAAGGTCACTTGCTGGTTGAAGACAGGTGTTGTTGACACTGGACGACCAGGTGTTGTGGGTTTGCCTTTGGAAGTACGTAATGTATAAACTGAGGGTTTGTACATGCTTCTTTATGTATAAAACAGATATGAAGAGATGTAAAGGGTGAATGATTGAGTGTCATTTGCGAAACGTTTAGTACATTTCCATCAATATCAGGAAGGTGGTGGTTACAAGAACAGTATGTATGAACAAGATGAAGAAGACTGCTAGCGAGACATAAGATGGTTGATTTCAATAATTGAGATTTCAGATACATTTTGAGAATGATTTCTGTTTAGTGTTCCATTGTAGCGAGGTTATAACTCTTACCTGTGATCTGATCATGCATGCCAACATTTGGTTGGTATAGATAGTCAGATATTATATTTGATCCATGATCGCATTCTTTCCTGGATACCGTTAATATATAACCTTTCATTATCAGTAGGAATAGGAGGTCAAAGGTAAGTCAGATGCAACGACAGTCAGTTATATTGGTTTCCTCTTTGATGGATGTTAGGATAACATATACACATTCATGTGGGACAATGCAGGTATAGACTATGTCAGTTGGCTACTAACCAAGGACTAGTTAAATATACTATCCAAAAAGTAGGGGATATCGGACTTTGATGGTTGATGCGAGGCAACGTGTGAAAACGAGAACGGAACACATAATGAAGAACTGTTACGGGTCCATATTTAATTTTATTCCATACATTTGATAATGCAAAAGAAACAAGGACATTCTGTGGCATTGGTCAAACTACAACAAGGGCAATCTGCAAATTTACCTTACGGTAAAAAACCAAGTCAATAATGGGTAAATCCCCCCCCCCCCCCTCTCTGTTGGCCAAACAGGCACGGATTCGACGTGGCATAAGTAATTTTGATTAAGATTATGCCACTCTTCTAGCAATGCAGCGGCAAGTTCTTGGAGAGTAGTGGGTCGTTGTTGACGTCGCCGTAAGCGCTGTCCAAGCATGTCCCAGACATGCTCGATTGGCGAAAGGTCTGGACCTAAGGCTGGCGATGGTAATCTGGTGATATTCTGTTGTTGGAGGCATTCAGTGACAATCCTTGCCCTGTGACATCTGGAGTTGTCATCTTGGAAGATAAAACGGCGGCCATTGCGTCGAGCAAATGGCACAACGTGAGATGCCAGGATGTTGTCACGGTAGTACTGACCTGTGACACATCCAGCAACATCATGTATGTCCGTTTTTTCAACCGCAGTGATGGCACCCCACACCATTACAGACCCCCCCCCTCCAAAACGATCATGGCTAATGACGTTGACATCGTGGAAACTTTCGCTACGTCAACGCCGAACCCTGTTACGTCTATCAACGAAGTCTAACACGAATCTGTATTAATCAGACAACGTTATATTGTTCCAACGACGATAATCCGAGCGTTGGCGTTCTAAACACCAAAGAAATATTGCCTTAATGTGACCATCTCTCAAGCAGGGGATGACACGAGGACGCTGCACGTGTAACTGACCACTGTGCAGTCTATATCTGATGATCTGGTCACTCACTCTAGCACCAGCACCTGCTTGCAATTCTAATCTGATTGGCTGTTATGAGATGATTTCTTAAGGCTGTAGAACGGATACTCTATCGTGAGACGCGGCTGTCGCCCTTGGTCTACCTGAGCGTTGTCTGTCATTGACAGAATGTGTGTCACGGTATCTGGACCATTATCTACTGATAATCTCCGTTCAAACGTCGTGCCACAAGGGTCTCTGTTGTGCCGACCTGTAGCATGCCAAGGGCACGTAATATTGTATCTCGAAAATGTCTGCGCATGTCTGAAAGTTGTTAACAGAGATCTAAAACAACCAAATTAATGTTTGCACATTCCAATTTGCTCTGTTAAAGACGAAAAACGTCACAACCAACATCATGCAAATGTCAGGTTCAACCTATATGGTCATCACAGTTATCACATGCATATTGTTGGCATGTCAGTGCTGTGTTTGGGCGCTAATCTTAACGGAAAATTATTACTCTCAAAGGATAAATAATATTGTGCTTGATGATCATTTGCATTTCTAGACCAGTGCATGTGAAATGGAATATCCCCTATTTTTGTTGGATAGTATAGCACTCATCCAGGAAAACCTGTTCCATCCACAGTTGTGTATCACAGTAGCCCCCTCCAGTCCCATATGTGTATGTCAATGCATCTGAATTAGTCCAGAGTCCTCGGCTATGGAAGAAAGTCTTGTTGAGGTATACTTATATGTTTTGCATCTGAAGGTGTACGTGGAATATAACATGAATAAACATTCCTATCGTATCCTAAACAAACTCTTATTAAGTAACCACTCACCCAGGACAACAAGCTTCTGTCCACAGTTCTGTATCACAGTAGTAGGTGCTCCATTCCCACAAGTGTATGTCCCTGCATCTGATGTCTGGATGTTGCTGAGGGTGAAGGTGACATTCCTGGCTGCTCTGTTCCCCTCGTACACCAGTCTATCTTTGTAACTGGGGATTGGGTTGAATGCCCCATCACTGAACACTAGGAACACAGAGTCACCAGCAGGACTGACAGCATAGAAACTGGCACTCTCCCCCAGACTTCCCTGTGGAATCTCCCAACTGAACCTGGCTGTGTCAGACACTGCAGACAACACTGGACTGGCACTGGGTGCACCTGATACAACACCTGTGGATCCAAAATATTTGGTTATCTGACTTGTCGTTCATGAAGCGGCACCATACGTTACTCCAAGTAGAATCATACAGTAGAAACTGTATACCTCAAGCAGTTAAAGTATCAAGTTTATTTTATTTTCAGAAAAATGTGCAGTCAATAAACGCATTTCTGATAAATGCCAACAATCAGATACATGTATAATTTAGGACCTCACACATGAAGAAAAGAACGGACACTAACAAACAGTACAGTCATGTTCTGTTTTACGTCTTCTAATAACTAGACAGTAAGATATTATGTGTTTATATATTCAAGTATTACCCACATAACTGAAGACACAATGAGGTAAAGTGTACAGGCTCTACACATATGAAGAATATGAAAGACGTACCCGCAAACACACACACTACAGCAGTAACAACCATCTGCATCATTCCTGTTGTCTGGCACCTCGGTGAAATCTGGAATGAAGGTTCATCGTCTATCAGTCTTATCGATCCTGTACTACACATCTGTGAGATATAAACTAGTGTCCAAAAGAAACGATACCACGTGTTTCAAAGATCACTAAATGAAAACAAAACAACATAGACATTTCAAATTGATATCTTTCATTAGATAAATGATTTAACGGCATGTCTACAAAAAGTCATGGCAACCAAAGATTTACAATCATTAACACAGGGCTTTAAACGAAGTGTGGTGCCCAAAATTGAAAATTCATTTTAGCACAGTGGAGGAGGCTAGTGAGGGTAGTCTCTGAAAACAGTCTTAACGCCACTTTAGTACCGGGTATGTCCACCAGCAACTGCGATACATGCTATGACACGCCTCCGAGCTGATGACGTCAAACGTCGGATGACGTTAGGGGCGATTCGCTGCCACTCATCCTGTAGACAATGTTCCAATTGTTGGAGGTTGGCTGGGGGCGCAGGGCGTTTTCTGATTTTCCGATTGAGGTGAACCCATATGTGCTCAATTGGATTCAAATCCGGTGAACACGCTGGCCATGGCAGTACCTGTATGTTGGCGTTGGCAAGGAAGTTCTGGGTCAATCTTGCCGTATGAGGCCTAGCGTTATCGTGCTGGAACACGATTCCTCCTGGATGCTGTGGGGCGAATGGCTGCACGACTGGTCGTAAAACCTCATCCTGGTAACGCTGTGCATTCAGGTTCCCCCGAATAATGACGAGCCTCGTTTTCACATCACCGCAGATACTTCCCCACATCATTACACCTTCGCCTCCAAATGCATGACTTGCTGGATGCAGTTCGGTGCCAAACGTTCACGAACTCTTCGGTATACTCGCTGCCGACCATCGTTCTTGTAAAGGCAAAACCGGCTTTCGTCCGAAAACAAGACACGTGCCCAGTTTCGACGTTGCCACCGCCGAACACGCCTGGCCCATATCAATCGGTTGACTCTGTTTTGACGTGTCAGGTAGACTCCGCGGTAGGGGCGACGTGCACGGATACCATGTGCCTGCAGTCTCCTGTAGACGGTTTGTCGACTAATCCGGTGTCCCAGTCCCGTCGCCGCCGTTAACGTCGCAGGAACGAAGCGGTTACGTAGGTGAAGTAACCGGATGTGATTGTCTTGAAAAGGCGTGGTCACCCGGGGTCTCCCGCTTCTCGGCCTGTCTGTTGTTCGGCCTGTTTGACGCAACCGTCGCATTAACCTGGTAACGGTTATGCGCGCGCATTCAAACGTTCTTGCTACAGCGGCGTGTGATGCTCAATGTCGGACCATTCCAACGGCTTTTTCTCTCTCGATCGCTGTCAAACGTGCCATTTCTTTTGTGTGCTTTTGACTGCTGTGGGCACAACGTGTCGGACCAGCGGTTTTATACAGTTCATCTGCACGTGCATTTCGTGCTACACGACTTAACGTCATTTTGAGTATTCGTGCGATTGCTTCTTAAGTGAATAAATGTTACCGTTTTTTTCTATCGAATACGTTTGGTTAGGAAAGTGGGATACACAGAAATATGTTTTTTCTCCAAAAAGTATCATTCATTTAAAAATATTGAAAACAATATTTGGTATCGTTTCTTTTGGATATGAGTTTATGTATGAGTGTAGGTTCACGTATCTGTCTTGCTGGCTAATATCCACATCCAGTTTACTGTGTCATGATAATTGCTACCGTTTATGCATTGAACAAATAGAGTAGAATGGACATCAAATAGACAGTATATTTGAGATTCGATTATCTAAAGTACAAATATCAGTTTCACGAGGTTGAGTTAGTGAGTCACTTAATATTTATCGTGACATCAGCAATATTTCAGCCATATCGTAACTCACCATATGGCCTGCACATGACGCCATGTACGAATGTATCGATAACATATTTGTTCATCTCTGTTTTTATAGGTACTATGTGGTCAGGGCGCCAACATTACCACACGTGCTACGAAAGAAAACGAATAATAACAATGTCGAATCTAGCCAAGAGAAATATTGACGTAACTGGTTAAAATACCCCCACCCAGGCCACATGTAGGAAATATAAACAGGGATAAGTGTTCCTCTGATGATCAATAACCTGCCCTGTGTTGCATATAGTTTCATATCTGTGTAAACGGGTGCATGTGACAAAGGGAAACAACTCAGATGAACATGTGGAACACAGCGGTGATCTTACGCAAGTTGTATTCAGTCTGTGTTCAGTTGCTGAACATTACCTGTGCTTTAATAAAGCTTCACGTTTGCCTATACTTCAGCGACACATATGCACATATAGCGGTCAGGTCAAACGTCACGGCTGTATAAAGATGATGCATGTCAATACAGTATTTCATACAGACGATGCGTTCACAACTAGAAGAGACAAGACGGTGACACAAGAAATCAGTTGGCCCATGGTAAGATCATCAAGTATACTTTGTACATAACTGCTGAGACTTCAGTGTGTCAGGTACCGTGACTACGCCGTCGCGTGTAACCGGGTAGCTCAACACGGAAGTTATATGCGGGTCTACATGTAAATCACCAGTTTCTAACTAGTTCAGTAGCTTCTAAATATAGCTGATTCAAATGTCAGCCATGTGAATGCAGGTTTAGTGTGAGTGTGTGAGTGAGTAAGCAAGGAATGTGTGTATATGTGTGTATATGTGTGTGTGTGTGTGAGAGAGAGGGGGGGGGAGAGGGAGTGTATAAACAAAATGTCAACTTGATAAGAGATTGCAGTCAATGAGCGATCAGCCATGGCAGATATGAGTTATGTATCAGATGTAAATACCGGAACACTCCATGAACTGAACATATATAAAGTCTTGTAAGGTAATGCTGAGCATACCATTCACGAAATCAATGTCCTTGTTTGACTCACTAGGCCATGATGCTATATTGCATGACATGCCGTGATATGATTTAGCCCCTGTTTGTGGTACCTAATTTGGCTTTTCACATCGTTGTCTTTTCTCGCGCCAAAATGCTTCAACCATTAAAACCTGAATTTTACTGTCACGTGGTTGTGTCATTCCTTGTGTCACTGCTGGTATTGTCTGACATTGTGTGAAACTAACAGTAACTTCAGTGAGGTGAGGTTTGTAGGGTAAATATATAGGTAACAGTTGAAATAGGCATCATATGTCTGAGGATAGTCAATCACACAATAACTATCGTATCATTGAGACATGTTTCATACACTTTGATAATATGTTGATGTCGACATTACAATCTCTCACATTTACATATGCATATGGATATGGATACTGTCAGTGTCTGTACAGTGCGACGCAGGACACAGAGCTGTCGTAGCGCTACGACCGTCATACCTCCTATACTGTAACATAAACTTACGACAGTCGTAGCGCTACGACCATCGTACCTCCTTTACTGTAACATAAACTTACGACAGTCGTTGTGCTACAATTTGTGAAACGAGGCCCAGTGGCCCATTTACCCTGCATTCCTATGTGTGTACAGGGGGATTACACAGTCAGTCATGGGCCATAAATCTCCTCTAACATTTACAAAGACTATCGAATTCGGTGCTATGATTCAAGTGTCACACACCTCGTTCACCTCTGTTCTTCCCTGGCAGGTGTTTAGCAATATACTGAACACATAGCTTGAAACTGATAACTGTCAATAGCTTTATTGGGTGATATACATCAAGTTGTTGTGGAGGTTGTCATTTGCAATTCACTTCCGAGTTGTGTTGATTACGCTGGCTGTTATTTGTGGAGTTTCCAGGTTGCCAGCTTGGTATAGTACTCCCACAGTTAACTGATATGAAAGCCGATGTTTGACGATATTCCGATTGAAGACTGTCCCTTGTATTTCCCCGAGATAACGGTTCTACCAGCTGTTCTGCTCCTCCCCGAATCATGACTGAGCCCCATCAGTATCGGCCATAACTGACTAATTAGATTTCTAGTTTTCTGGATCCATTTATGTATATACCTTTCTACATGATCACCACATGCATGTGAAGTGGCCAATCACAAATAATTGACAAAGATGACATGAGCACAACTGCCATGTATTGGACCTGCCTTACGATAAAGGAAATACGAAAGACGTTTGCCTCAAAGCAGTACTATTAACGCTTTGGACTGAACGAGTACTTTACCCATAACTGAAACTGATGTCATGATGTATACTCGAGGGTTCGTTAGTTATTCCCATGGTCAGGACCTGCAAATAACAAAGTACAGAGCTAAAGGTAATTAAACCTACAGAAAACAATACCAACTGAAAGCTTAATATAATACAAAGGTATTGTACTGAAACAGAAGTGAACGCATATGGTGATGAGTAATGATGCTCAGGGATTTGTGGACGAAGATTTCAGTCACCAGGAGTGTTTCCTGGTTTGGTTACCTTGAGGATGTGCCCCAGTGTTCTCGTATGGTGATGCCCTGATGGATTCATAGGTCACAGGGGGAGTCTCTGTCACGCCTTCAAAGGTACTTGTGTCAGCTGCAGCATCCGCTGAAGATAACAAAACATCGAATTACAACTCCATCTTTCTTCCCAGAAACCACATAATCCGACACTACATCCACGTGAGAACCCGAGACTCGACTTTAATGAATGACAGGCATCTACCTTTCGTGTTCTCATAAATCTTCAACTGTGTGTACTGTTGTTTTTCTGATTCCTCCTCCACATTTGAATACTGTCCTGAAGGAGTGATCTGATCTGAAACACATCGTACTGGTTTAGTGCTAACAGATCCAGATATGGTTGTAATATCAACTAGAGCGAAACACCCAGCAGCCAGTACGTACCTAGAGATGAATATCCTCTGTTGTCCATTTCCACAGGTTCAAGATGGCTGGAGCTACAATGTAAGTTTCTAGTGAGTGGACGAAACAGCCTCAGGTCAGCTTCGAACACTTAAAATTAAACAATCAAGCGATAAACCTCAGAATATGAAATATATTAAATTATTTTAGTTAACCTATTGTAAGTTAATTTCGTAGTTTTACCTGATTCATGCAATGTTTCATTGAACTATATTGACATATGGATTACCTTTTTTTGTGCAGCTCCTAGAAAACACGAATAGTAATTATATCAGGGAGTGTGAAACACTCTTCACAAATATCATCAGGTCACAGCAGTCATACACGAAATGGAGAGAGAGAGACAAACACATTTTGTCTGTAAAATACTGTGGATGGATACTATAACCATATATATATATATACTAGCCACATAAAGAAAATGTGCATTGTCAAAATATCCCAGTTGATAAGTACGATAACAATGTCAAAGGTACATGTAAACTTTAATGGAGGGATCACGAGACCAGATGCATGTTTTCTGTAAATTACTGTGGATGGAAACTATAACCATACATAATATTAAATCACATTAATCGTGTAAATGTGTTTCCGTCAATCCCCATACGAAATCTTGACAACTTCTGATTCTAATATCTTTGGCAGTGTCAAGGGGAACATTAATCTGGAAAAACACCTACTGCCGGCAAATAGTGTTCAATCAAATAACAAAAGGAAGTTAAGTATGTACCTTTCAGAATGTTTCCAACTATGTACCCCTTTCTGTACAGCACTGTTAGAACAGTCCCTCCAATGAGCAGGGTAAGAAGAATGCCTCCTACTGTCGCTCCTGCTGTTATCCCAGTACACGTACAAGAATCCCCAAGCCCTTGCTGGTCTGTTGGGTCTAAAATGTAATTAAAAAGGTCAAATAGACGGCTGCTGCTGTCCAATTTTGTGCTGCCCCGCACAAGTCATTAGGATGCCCAGCTAATGCACAACGTCAAAACGTCATGTTTGGTGGGATTACAATGTAATCAAAAGAATATAACAGACGACTACTGATTGTACACTGATGCCCTCAATTAAAGTTTCCCTGTCCAGTTTTGCGCTGCCCCACACAAATCATTAGTGAGTGTTCCCGGAAGACGCACAACGTTTTCTCAACGCTGTCGGAAGGTTGTACTAAAATAATTGGTAACGTCATGATACAACGTTGCCACAACATTAATATGACGTCATTGTATAACTATTTTTCACACCGTTACACTAACATTACATACACACGTTGTCAAAACGTCTGGTATCGACTATCACACACCGTTATGCTTCATCGTTTCTGAAACGGTGATGCGACGTAAATTCGTTCCCGAAAATCGCAAGAACAAGAGCGTACATCGAATTATTTGTAATTTCTGCAGAAGACAAGTCTGTAGTGCATTATTTACCTATAAAACATCGAGATTTCCATCCCATAAATATACTGAAGACACAGAAACGTAACTTCTTTCTGACAACTTTTAATATCACGGCAACGTTTTGTCACAACGTAATAACACCTTGATACATTTACGTTGAGGAACGATGTGCATTGGGCTCCTCTCTACTTTACGATAACAACGTTTCTTACGACTTGGTGTCACGATAGAGTTTCTGTAAACCCCTAAGAACAAACCTGCTCACTCGAAATTCACTATTCAGCTGCACATGCTACTCTTACAAGAGGCGGGTTATAGTACAGACGGCGCAGGCTGAAGGTAAGTACAAACTATAAAACTCAATTTCAGCTTGCTGTCTGCAATATACCAGAGACATGTCAATATCCGACCAGTCCATGCAGTGACACGATAACATGCACAGAACCTGGTAGTCGCCGTTAACATCTAGCAGGATTAATGAAGACAAGACCTGCCCCAGTTCCCTAAAGGGTTTGGGACGGTGGGGTAGTGATTAAAGCGTTGGCTCGTCACACCAAAGACCAGGGTTCGATTCCCCACATGGGTACACTGTGTGAAGCCTATTTCTGTCCCTCACCGTGATGTTGCTGGAATATTGCTGAAAACAGCGTAAAAGTATACCCACTGACACACTCTCCAAGGGGTCCATTCCCAGTGTTGTTCACACCAAGCCTCATTAGATCCGATGATGAAAGGATATCTTCACACGAAAACGTTTGACTCTTTATGTTGCTGGAATATTGCTGAAAACAGCGTAAAAGTATACCCACTGACACACTCTCCAAGGGGTCCATTCCCAGTGTTGTTCACACCAAGCCTCATTAGATCCGATGATGAAAGGATATCTTCACACGAAAACGTTTGACTCTTTAACATCATCTGTTCTATAGTATTATATTTATTCACATATATGGTCATTTACGTTCCCTTTGTGAAACACGAAGTGCATTACCCTACAATGACTCAGAGATTACTCTTTCTCTTATTATATACCCACATAATTGTTCACGAAAGGTATCCATGTATTTCCGACAGATGCTATTAACAAGTTTTCGATAACATACTTAGAGTAGTGGGTGATTCTTACCAAGATAAGCTTACCTCCTGCAGTCACAGCTTCTACCAACACATTTCCATCAGAATCTCCGTAGTCATTTCTAGCACGTAATCTGAATATGTAAATCTCTCCTGATATAAGCCCGGTCACTTCGACTACCATCCCCCTGCCTCTGTCATCATACGAATTATACACGGTCCACGTTCTTGCAGCAAACTGAAGATACTCCATTATGAACGTCTGAGGGTGTCCACCATTGAACCCAGGCAGCCACGACAACCATACCGACGACGATGTTGCATTATCCAGATCACGAAACTGTGAAGGTGTCTGTGGTGGGCCTTACAACAAATACATATATAGAAAGGTAATTACTGTCCATTTGTTGAAAAGTTCAAAAAAAGGTTAAATGAGAGACAAAAAGAAAAAAAAACGTTTAATCTGGTAAGCTTCAATGGTAAATCTGAAACCATAACACACCTACAGGCACCACGTTGACTGTGTATGCCACTGAACCGCCAACACCATTGTCCACTGTAAGATTGTAGTCCCCGAAGTCCTGCTGTTGGAGGTTAGTAAGGTGTAGTCTGGCAGTTACTGAGATGTCTGAGACAGGGGTGAAGGAACCAGTGAGGTCCTGGCTGGTGCTGATGGATCTACTCCAGGTGAATGTAGGAAGGGGGTAGGCCAGGACTGTCACAGACACTGCCACGTCACCACCCAGTGTAGAAGAGAACTTGAGTTGCTGTGACACTAAGTCATCAAGTCGAGGAGAACCTGGTTACATGTAGAGGAGACATCACGTAATAGTTCGGGAACAGATAATAACCGAGCGACACAAGTTGAGAATCTGATTAAGTCTGGAGGACAACATTCATATTGGCTTGAAAGAAAACCCATTATCGTGGTCAAACAAGGAAGAGCAAGATGAAGACCAAACAGACAGCTGGTAGGGAACTGATTTTCTGTTGCATTGTTTGTCAGGAGCTGCTGCTTTGGTTTACTCATTGTGTCCTTTTTATAACATTGCTGCGATGGTTTTATATTGCCTACAATCATATCATTGTTGGATGACCTATACTCAACAGTTATTGACAAGGCTTTATTCCATCAAACACCATATCTGACAATCATCACAACATAAGAAACAGAAATTACATTGAACCAGCAACTCCACCACCTGACTGACAGGTTCCCAGATGTTGTTAGAGGCAGTACAGGTGTAGTTCCCTCTTTGTCTACAATCTGCTGACTCCAGTCTATATGTTACTGTCAGAGAGGTATCTGCCCTTGTCAACGCCTCAGTTCCATTCACTAGCGTGACTACTGGCCTTGGATGACTGTCAATATGGCATCTCAAGGTAACTGAATCTGACTCGTTAACTGCCACTGAGCCACTGTGAGTGTTGGCGGTAAATGTTGTTATGTCGGCTGGGTCTGAAAATATGAACCACTGCATCATTGACATTGTATTGGTTTACATTGAATCCAACATTAGCAGGAAGAGGCCAGCGGCTCCGTAGCTATAAGTCATACGATGACACAATTATGTCATCAATGTACACATTATATACTCAAAGAGCATCAACACTGTCACCAGTGTAGACTTTATACTTGCACTAAACATCAACACCGACTGTAACACTGTAACCAGTGTAGGCTATATACTTACACTGAACATCAACACTGACTGCGACACTGTCACAAGCGTAGACTATATGCTTACACTGAACATCAACACTGACTGTAACACTGTCACCAGTGTAGACTATATACTTACACTGAACATCAACACTGACTGTAACACTGTCACTTCTCCCGTGTGTATTAGAAGGCTGACATCTGTAGGAGCCTGTCTTGGATCTGTCAGCTTGTCCCTGGAGCACGGCCCCACTGCTGAAGGCTGTTCCAATGTGTAACCACTTGTAGCTACATCCGGGTCTACAAAGGGCGGAGCACCTGATTGATGGAAGAGCCTGGTGTTCTGTCACAGTGTAGGAGGAGGTGGAGGGGGTCAGGGAGATCTGGTAGGGACCGTCTGGAATAAAGGGTAATGTGGCACTCATGATCTGTGTTTGGTTGATAAAGTAGATTAACAGAAGATAAGACGTTATAATAAAGGTTAGATTCAGTTACTTTCAGGGGCTTTCTCCTCTGTGACCTACAATGTAGTAGAGTGAAGGTGTCAAGCTATCCTGCCAGACGGTGATTTGTCAAACATAAATAATTTCAACGAAGATTCGAAAATAGAAATAAATAAATTCATTCGTTTTGTCCACACGTCATTTACAGTTAGCATCCGATTTGCACTATTCTGCTTTGTACAGATCGTTAAATAGATACTACTGATCATATCCGAGAATTATCCTCCATCAAAGATTAAACCAGTAAAAGGAAAAAATTCAAACTAGGTACTTCACATCATGGTGACATGTCAAGTCATCATTATTTGGTACTGATTTCCCATCTGATATATACATTCTTTTCAACGGTTACATACGCGTCCGTTCAAACTGACTGGAGATTTAGATGAGTATGGTAGGAATGAGACTTGTGCTTCCAGTACTCACACTGAGGCTCCATGTTGTACATCTGGCTCCAATCTGACTCCAGGCCCTGACTTTCTCTCGCTCTACATCTGTAGTTGTGACTGTCCCGGGAACTCACGGTGAATGTATAGGTTGGACCAATGGTATTAACTGTGATGCTATCGTTGTCACGCTGCCAAGTGTAAGTCAAGACCAGACCATGGTCAGCTGGGACAGAGGTAGAGGTGGAGTTGCAGGTCAAGGTCACTTGCTGGTTGTAGACAGGTGTCGTTGACACTGGACGACCAGGTGTTGTGGGTTTACCTTTTACAGCGATAAATGTCTTTGAGTTTAACGTCTCCAGTCTATGTGGGGACGGTCAACATAACCCTGTTTACAAGTGCAGATCCCCTATGTACTAAGAATTCCAAACAACCCTCACATTACAACGACTGTAAATATACTCAATGAGAAAATACATTTGCATGTCAAACTGAAATATGTCCGATTGAACTTTTATCCGATTTGTCTTGATTTTTCAATATGTTTCTTCAGTTATTTCGAGACGTAACTCTGTAACTTGTACATTTGGAGACGTTAAGCAACATTAAATTCGAGTCCCTGATGCCATGCATGAAACAATATGCAGTTTCCGGGAAAGATACAAGGACAAAGTACAATAATATTATACTTTTCGTTAGTGAAGTAGGTATGTGTGGTTCATTAGTAAATGGAAGCGACGGTACCCGTTCTACATCCACAAAACATATTTGCTAAAAGCAGAGTCGATATATATAATTATATACTTACGATATCTGGAGGAAAAGTTCAAACAAAATCAGTCAAATTCTTGGGGAGGATGTTGCCCATTATTTCATGGATAACTGGAAAAAAAATCTAGTGGACTGCTTCATAGTTTGGCCATTTATTTGGATAAACAAATGCATTTTAGGAACTTTTAAATATCATGGACGAAAATCTTGTTTTCACTATTGAGGCAGATGAAATGAAAACAGCTTTCTTGGACACAATAATCATCTAATTGGGGCGGAATTGGACACAGATATCTTTTACGGACTTACTGATACGAAACAATATTTAAACTTCAAATCCAAGCCACACGAAAAGAAGTCTTACATATAACCTGACACGAAGAATATGTACAATAGTTTCAAACCAGGACACCAGTAATCAAAGACTGAATGAACTTAGGATGTTTTACTATTACGGGAATATCCAAAATCTCTTGTTGAAGACGGAATCAATAAAGCGTTACAGCTTAATAGACAAGATCTTTTGGCAGGAACGATGAAACAAACCAATTAGGAAAAAGTAATTGCTTTTGTATCTACTTAAAATCCGTTGAACCCAAATGTGTTCCAGAACATTAAAACAAATATGTACATCTGAGAACAAGATGAAAACTGAAATCAATGCTGAAATCTAGAAAATAGTAAATATAGCAAAAGACAAAATCAGAATCTTAGAAAAATACGGAAGCGTCCAAGTGTAGGAGATAGCTAAGTCCTAATTAGTAGATATTAAGTTCTAATTAGGAGATAGTATCACCTAATTAGGAGATAAAAAAAATCTGACTGTGGCACTAGGGCGCTTCCGTAGAAAGGTCCTAACAAAATACAAATTTATTTAAGAAAACAGAATGTATCAAATCCTACTGTATCCAGATGTAACAGAAGTAACTGTGGAACGTGTCGACATATTGTTGAAGGACACTCTGTAACTTTCACGAGACACAGAGAATCTATATAGAACCGAATTTTGACTGTTCTTCCAAAATGTGATATATGTCATAACATGGACACAGGCTGTACTGAACAGCATACTGGCCAATCAGAAAATTTAAGAGCCCGGGTTAGTGTCCACAAATAACAAATAAAGTGTCCTGAAACCCGATGTATCCCACTGAGTGAACATCTAGATGTCTGTGCGAAAGGAAACGATATTAAATTTACAATATTTCCTTTTTTATCAAATTCAAAATTCGGACAAAGTTAAACGAATTTTAAAAGACCACTACTTCATAGATAAGTTTAAACCAATGTTAAACCATTGCAAGCTTTGACCTTGTCGCTCTAGAATGTTGTCTTCATTGTGACGTCACAATATATTTGTAATGATGTCATACTGTAACTGCTACAATCTCCCTAAAGAACTAAACATGTTGGAGAAAAAGGCATTCTGTTTGTATTTATCTATCTGATAAAATACTTCTACCGTCAAAATATGTTGTTAGGGTATACCGATAGGGAACGGTGTGGTATTTAGATTTAGAGAGCTTCTGTATTTTCCAAACTACTTGCCTTGTTGTGTTCCTTTGCATCTCATGAATATAAGACAGCACTTCACTCAGATGCATCAAATTCTGAATTCTACTTTTTTACCTCCCATGTAGCCAATCAGTAATATAGCGGCATTGTTTACAGTCGTATGTTGCATATGTAAACTGTGTAATCATCTATATATTAATTGCAGCACCATTGTACCAAAGATCCACATTTAGGCAAAATAATCAACATCAACAATAATAATGAATGCATCAACTGCTGAAATAATTAATCTATAGTACATTCTGCGCTTTGGTCCATGCATTGCGTGGACATGGATATGTGAAGTTTGGAGCAAAGTATACATGTGATGATCGATTAGACCAGGAGTGAAAGGTCTTATCGAATTCTAATACATGGTGGTTAGATTATGAATATATCGATGACATAGTTTTATCCCAATATGCATATGGAATATATAATGATCAATCCATACATCCATAAACAACAACTAATTAAGTACCCACTCACCCAGCACAACAAGTTTCTGTCCACAGTTCTGTATCACAGTATTGGTCCCTCCATCCCCACACGTGTATGTTCCTGCATCTGATGTCTGGATGTTGCTGAGGGTGAAGGTGACATTCCTGGCTGCTCTGTTCCCCTGGTACACCAGTCTGTCTCTGTAGCTGGTGGTTATCTCGAATTTCTCATCAGCAAACACTGTGAACACAGCAGTACCAGTAGGACTGACAGTAAAGAATGCAGTCCCCAGACCTCCCTGTGGAATCTCCCAGCTGAACATGGCTGTGTAAGACACTGCAGACAACACTGGACTGGCACTGGGTGCACCTGATACCGCACCTGTGGAACCAAAATACTTGGTTATTTGAATTATCGTTCAAGATGCAGAACCATCCGTTACTCCCAGAAGAGAAAAGCACTATTTGGCATTATATAATTATATTTATCGCAAGTATTTAAGGTAGCAATTACAGTATTCAGAAGAAAGCGCCATTAAAGATATGTGTGATAGGTACCTGCTGTAAGGTATAACAATACAACACATATTATCTTCATCGTTCCTGTTGTTCGGCACCTCGGTGAGATCTGAAAAAACACCGTTTTGAGTAGCAATGACATATAACATATGAGTAAAGGATGACATATCTGTCTTTCCAGCTGTCTTTCTTTACAATGCCAGAATGACAGTGTGTGGGATCGCAGTTAATGTCTCAAACGCAATACAGAAGAGTAGAAACAAAACGCTATTTGACGATTCAGATGAACATATGCGAATTACCTTTCCGTTAAACCACCCGACAGTATATTGGTGGTGGAATATTGCGTCACACAGTACGCATTACAGCATGTCTGCTTGATCTGTCGTAAACCAAGTGTCTATTTACTTACCACAGCATACGTATGTATGTATGTATGTATGTATGTATGTATGTATGTATGTATGTATGTATGTATGTATGTATGTATGTATGTATGTATGTATGTATGTATGTATGTATGTATGTACGTACGTACGTACGTACGTACGTACGTACGTACGTATGTATAAGCATGTATGTAAGTAAGTAAGTAAGTGCGTGTGTGCGTGTGTAAAACCTCCTGCTTTTAAGCGCCAAATGAAATGGAATGATCTCGGTTATTTCTGTTCTATGTTCCTGGCGACTTGTGTGGACCAAGGGACACAACTCTGCATTGCTGTTACACCAATGAACAATCCCAGTCCCACCAGTTTCAGCTAGTAACAATGACCGGGATGGTATGTGTTTAATTAATCCATCACGTCCAGATAATTTGTACACCGGTGACATATGCACGTGTACTGGTGCGTCAAAGTAGAAGAATACATATATATGTATCAGTGGAAGCCAAGTAACAGCAGAAACAGGGTCAATGTATACGAGTATAGAGGAAGACATTGTGGGTTATTCCTAAACACTGGCATGTAGAATGAGGGTTCACAATTGACATGTTCAACATGGTAAAAGAAGTAAACATTGACACATTAGATGTGTTGTGACGAAGTATAGTAGTATATACATTCTACATACCTGCCGAGACTTCCGTGTGTCGTCCTGTCAAACGGGGTAGCTCAATCCGGAAGGAATATGATATGTAGAGTCCAACTATGTAGGTCAATAGTTTCTAAATATAGTCAAATATAGCTCCACCGTGTGCCGGGTGAGTGAGTGTGTAAATACAATGTCAAACGGGGTAGCTCAACCCGGTAGGAATATGATATTTAGTTCAGTAGTTTCTAAATATAGTCAAATATAGCTCCACCGTGTGTCGGGTGAGTGAGTGTGTAAATACAATGTCAAACGGGGTAGCTCAACACGGAAGGAATATGTAGAGTCCAACTATGTAGTTCAGTTGTTTCTAAATATAGTCAAATATAGCCCAACCGTGTCTAGGGTGAGTGAGTGTGTAACAGTAGCTGTAGTGCCCGTCACCCACGCTATTGAATCAAGAAGAACCATGTGACTGTTTTGTTGCCTGACGAGGAATGGCTGTTCTGCCCTTTACTGAAAGTCCCCACCAAAGCTTATCTACACACAATTACATTCAATTATTAGTTTGTTACTTGTCTTGTTGGCACTTTTTGCACGTGCAGATGTGCAGTTGCTTATAAATGAAGGCAAAAAGTGAAATAACAAGGTCATTTTGCAACACGGATTTAATGCATTGGCCCCAATGTTTCTTGTGTATTCGAGTCGGTACAACTGAAGTGTTTACTGAGATGATGGTGGAACTCTGGGACCTTAGTCCTCCGTCAGAAACTCACAGTTGAAGCAGGCATAAAATGTAAGAAGATTACAATGCATGATTCCTATAGACACATTAGCAGCATGTTGATATCTCCATACGGATAACAATCTCCCAGATATATAGAGAATACTACGAGGTCTCGATTACATACGAATTATACGAACGAGTGTCCTTCCTATGGTATCTGACCGAGCGAAAGCGAGGTCAGATAACATAGGAAGGTCACGAGTTTCGTATAATTCGTATGTAATGAGACCGAGTGTGGTATTTTATTTATTACCCTTGTCTTACATGCATTTAAATTGACAAAATAGCGTATTTTTGTTATGTTTTGGGTTTCAAACCGAAACCGGTTTCATAAAGAGGTTGCGGAAGAGTTTTGTACTGTAGTACAATATTTGCATGACGTCACACTAATGACGTCACTGCCATGGTAACCGACGTCACGATGCATGTCAGTTGTCATCGCCTCGTACAGCCTCCTACAGTAAACTACTCCGTTGCACCCCGTTTCTTGGTTTCCAGTTGCTTCATTCGGCTAACATCACTGGTGGAAACATTGCGTTTATGTTTTTAGACAGATATAATGTCTCAGTTTGACTCACAACTAAACAGCGACACGGCAACGTTCGCAATGTTTACATTCCCACAATGCATTTAAGTTGTAGAATGAATGAATTCACGTGTTTGTTATGAATGAACAAGTAGTTCCGTCACAACGTGACCTAACTGAGAGGTCATCGGTTATCCAATCAAATCGTTAGAATCTCAGGTCAAGTCGTTACGACACAGGTCAACGCGATACGACACTCGTGTGACGTACGAGATTAGTATGCAACTACCCATACGTTGACCACGTGGGTAATAAAGCAATGTACATGTCAGTAAGGAGGCATGTTCCTACAATCATGTTTTTCTTTTCTAACTAGAAGGCCGCAGTCAAATAAGTAAAAGTCACGTGTCATTTCTTTACACGCTCTTAAATGCAAATAATGCGTCCCTTCAGGACTCCGGGAGTGAAAATCTCGCCTCAACGCTTCAGATGCTTTCAATGCACTCTGACGATAGCATGTTATATGATTCAGGCTGCACAAGGCGACCCAGTTTGCTCAACATGCTTGTTTGTTCTTGACTGGAGAGTTGCGTACAATGGTACACCCCTTGTGCCCCTTCAACAGTCGCTCACAAATCTCAAGTGTCTCCTTTAACATTCACTAAGAAACCTTGCCGCGGTTATCGAATAGTGTGTTTGTTGTATGCCCTGTTGAGTTTTGTTTTCGCTCAGGCCACTTGTCGTTTTTCAAACAACAAAGGTACCGTCGATCATTTAGAGACATAAAAATATATTCATACTTATGGCCGACTGAATGATCTCGAGAAGTGCATCACACAACTAACATCAAAGTATCTAACATTCGCAAACCATTCGTCAATTTTATTCAAATCTCTTAAATCAGCATCACTAGATTACCCTTTCCCGCACATCTTCACAGCCAGCAAATGACACCCGTGGCCTTCAGCTACACATTATATATGGGCTTTGTGTGTTATCAGTGCACGTTCATAGGGTATCCTTACACAAGGGGTAAAACATCTGTCAGTGTTCATATGGCGTGTAATGCAGTGGCCCATGCTTTTGATATGTGTTATACAACAGCGTAAATACCATCATGTTATCATTGTGAAACCGAATGACACGATACGAGCTGAATACCCTATATTCGCTTATGTTCTGTACAACGAGAAAAGCTAGGCATACATGCAATGTTTTACATGTGTCCAAAAAACCTCCAATGTTTATACGTAGGGAGGAGTTTGAAACGAACACAAAACACACAGAGTGTGAGAAGATCATAATGGGAACAGTTTGATCCGTTTATCCGGATTCTATACTGAGTCAAAAAAGAAACTTCACAAAATGTAATCTTCTACTCTAGAAAAACGTTAGCAAAACCCACTCAAACCCATCCATTCGTCGTGCAAATGATGTTAATGCTAAATCAGGTTTTGCACGTGCAGTCGATCACGTGATCTTCGAATCGAAGTTTTCTTCATATGCACGTGTTTGCATTGGCCTCAAGAATTGAAAAAAAACACTTTTAAACCACAGTTCTAACTGTACTTGGAATGCCACGATTGTCAAATGTGCAACGTGAACATCAGTTATTGACGTCGCAAGAGCAATGGGATGCAGCCGTCGTACTGTGTATGACTTGCGAGGTCGTCTACAACAAACTGGCACCAGTTCTGATCGCCGAAGGTCGGGTCGTCCACGTGTGACCGTCAAATCGTCCTACGTCACCTACGTGACAGATTTCTGCTGGCTACACGAACAAGGGCTGAGATGTTTAGAGGTCGACTGTCCTCACAGACCACTCAAAATCGGTTGCGGGCTGCCAATCTCCATTCTCGACGTCCATATCGAGGGCCAATATTGACGCCGTTTCATCAACGTCAACGTCTGCTGTGGGCCCAACGTCAACTCCGATGGACCCAGAGAGACTGGAATCGAGTCGTCTTTAGCTATGAATCCAGGTTTACCCTCAGATTCGCGGACGGCAGGCATAGAGTCTTTAGACGACGTTGTGAACGGTATGCCCAATGTTGTGTACAGGAAGTCGGCAGATTCGGGGGCGGAAGTTGCATGGTGTGGGGTGCTTTCTGTGGGAACAACCGTTCCCGACTTCTGGTCATCCGTGGAAACCTCACAGCTGCTGCTTACCGCGACCAAGTGCTCACCCCTGAACTCGTTCCTTTCATGGCGGCTCATGGCCAGGTCTACAGTTCAAGCATGATAATGCTCGGCCGCATACCGCGATGTTGACACGAAATGTCCTTCAAAACGCTGGAATCAACGTCATGGACTGGCCATCCTACTGTATCCAGATGTAACAGAAGTAACTGTGGAACGTGTCGACATATTGTTGAAGGACACTCTGTAACTTTCACGAGACACAGAGAATCTATATAGAACCGAATTTTGACTGTTCTTCCAAAATGTGATATATGTCATAACATGGACACAGGCTGTACTGAACAGCATACTGGCCAATCAGAAAATTTAAGAGCCCGGGTTAGTGTCCACAAATAACAAATAAAGTGTCCTGAAACCCGATGTATCCCACTGAGTGAACATCTAGATGTCTGTGCGAAAGGAAACGATATTAAATTTACAATATTTCCTTTTATCAAATTCAAAATTCGGACAAAGTTAAACGAATTTTAAAAAGACCACTACTTCATAGATAAGTTTAAACCAATGTTAAACCATTGCAAGCTTTGACCTTGTCGCTCTAGAATGTTGTCTTCATTGTGACGTCACAATATATTTGTAATGATGTCATACTGTAACTGCTACAATCTCCCTAAAGAACTAAACATGTTGGAGAAAAAGGCATTCTGTTTGTATTTATCTATCTGATAAAATACTTCTACCGTCAAAATATGTTGTTAGGGTAGTCCGATAGGGAACGGTGTGGTATTTAGATTTAGAGAGCTTCTGTATTTTCCAAACTACTTGCCTTGTTGTGTTCCTTTGCATCTCATGAATATAAGACAGCACTTCACTCAGATGCATCAAATTCTGAATTCTACTTTTTACCTCCCATGTAGCCAATCAGTAATATAGCGGCATTGTTTACAGTCGTATGTTGCATATGTAAACTGTGTAATCATCTATATATTAATTGCAGCACCATTGTACCAAAGATCCACATTTAGGCAAAATAATCAACATCAACAATAATAATGAATGCATCAACTGCTGAAATAATTAATCTATAGTACATTCTGCGCTTTGGTCCATGCATTGCGTGGACATGGATATGTGAAGTTTGGAGCAAAGTATACATGTGATGATCGATTAGACCAGGAGTGAAAGGTCTTATCGAATTCTAATACATGGTGGTTAGATTATGAATATATCGATGACATAGTTTTATCCCAATATGCATATGGAATATATAATGATCAATCCATACATCCATAAACAACAACTAATTAAGTACCCACTCACCCAGCACAACAAGTTTCTGTCCACAGTTCTGTATCACAGTATTGGTCCCTCCATCCCCACACGTGTATGTTCCTGCATCTGATGTCTGGATGTTGCTGAGGGTGAAGGTGACATTCCTGGCTGCTCTGTTCCCCTGGTACACCAGTCTGTCTCTGTAGCTGGTGGTTATCTCGAATTTCTCATCAGCAAACACTGTGAACACAGCAGTACCAGTAGGACTGACAGTAAAGAATGCAGTCCCCAGACCTCCCTGTGGAATCTCCCAGCTGAACATGGCTGTGTAAGACACTGCAGACAACACTGGACTGGCACTGGGTGCACCTGATACCGCACCTGTGGAACCAAAATACTTGGTTATTTGAATTATCGTTCAAGATGCAGAACCATCCGTTACTCCCAGAAGAGAAAAGCACTATTTGGCATTATATAATTATATTTATCGCAAGTATTTAAGGTAGCAATTACAGTATTCAGAAGAAAGCGCCATTAAAGATATGTGTGATAGGTACCTGCTGTAAGGTATAACTATACAACACATATTATCTTCATCGTTCCTGTTGTCCGGCACCTCGGTGAGATCTGAAAAAACACCGTTTTGAGTAGCAATGACATATAACATATGAGTAAAGGATGACATATCTGTCTTTCCAGCTGTCTTTCTTTACAATGCCAGAATGACAGTGTGTGGGATCGCAGTTAATGTCTCAAACGCAATACAGAAGAGTAGAAACAAAACGCTATTTGACGATTCAGATGAACATATGCGAATTACCTTTCCGTTAAACCACCCGACAGTATATTGGTGGTGGAATATTGCGTCACACAGTACGCATTACAGCATGTCTGCTTGATCTGTCGTAAACCAAGTGTCTATTTACTTACCACAGCATACGTATGTATGTATGTATGTATGTATGTATGTATGTATGTATGTATGTATGTATGTATGTATGTATGTATGTATGTATGTATGTATGTATGTATGTATGTATGTATGTATGTATGTATGTATGTATGTATGTATGTATGTATGTATGTATGTATGTATGTATGTATGTATGTATGTATGTATGTACGTACGTACGTACGTACGTACGTACGTATGAGTATAAGCATGTATGTAAGTAAGTAAGTAAGTGCGTGTGTGCGTGTGTAAAACCTCCTGCTTTTAAGCGCCAAATGAAATGGAATGATCTCGGTTATTTCTGTTCTATGTTCCTGGCGACTTGTGTGGACCAAGGGACACAACTCTGCATTGCTGTTACACCAATGAACAATCCCAGTCCCACCAGTTTCAGCTAGTAACAATGACCGGGATGGTATGTGTTTAATTAATCCATCACGTCCAGATAATTTGTACACCGGTGACATATGCACGTGTACTGGTGCGTCAAAGTAGAAGAATACATATATATGTATCAGTGGAAGCCAAGTAACAGCAGAAACAGGGTCAATGTATACGAGTATAGAGGAAGACATTGTGGGTTATTCCTAAACACTGGCATGTAGAATGAGGGTTCACAATTGACATGTTCAACATGGTAAAAGAAGTAAACATTGACACATTAGATGTGTTGTGACGAAGTATAGTAGTATATACATTCTACATACCTGCCGAGACTTCCGTGTGTCGTCCTGTCAAACGGGGGTAGCTCAATCCGGAAGGAATATGATATGTAGAGTCCAACTATGTAGGTCAATAGTTTCTAAATATAGTCAAATATAGCTCCACCGTGTGCGGGTGAGTGAGTGTGTAAATACAATGTCAAACGGGGTAGCTCAACCCGGTAGGAATATGATATTTAGTTCAGTAGTTTCTAAATATAGTCAAATATAGCTCCACCGTGTGTCGGGTGAGTGAGTGTGTAAATACAATGTCAAACGGGGTAGCTCAACACGGAAGGAATATGTAGAGTCCAACTATGTAGTTCAGTTGTTTCTAAATATAGTCAAATATAGCCCAACCGTGTCTAGGGTGAGTGAGTGTGTAACAGTAGCTGTAGTGCCCGTCACCCACGCTATTGAATCAAGAAGAACCATGTGACTGTTTTGTTGCCTGATGAGGAATGGCTGTTCTGCCCTTTACTGAAAGTCCCCACCAAAGCTTATCTACACACAATTACATTCAATTATTAGTTTGTTACTTGTCTTGTTGGCACTTTTTGCACGTGCAGATGTGCAGTTGCTTATAAATGAAGGCAAAAAGTGAAATAACAAGGTCATTTTGCAACACGGATTTAATGCATTGGCCCCAATGTTTCTTGTGTATTCGAGTCGGTACAACTGAAGTTTTTACTGAGATGATGGTGGAACTCTGGGACCTTAGTCCTCCGTCAGAAACTCACAGTTGAAGCAGGCATAAAATGTAAGAAGGTTACAATGCATGATTCCTATAGACACATTAGCAGCATGTTGATATCTCCATACGGATAACAATCTCCCAGATATATAGAGAATACTACACGAGGTCTCATTACATACGAATTATACGAAACGAGTGTCCTTCCTATGGTATCTGACCGAGCGAAAGCGAGGTCAGATAACATAGGAAGGTCACGAGTTTCGTATAATTCGTATGTAATGAGACCGAGTGTGGTATTTTATTTATTACCCTTGTCTTACATGCATTTAAATTGACAAAATAGCGTATTTTTGTTATGTTTTGGGTTTCAAACCGAAACCGGTTTCATAAAGAGGTTGCGGAAGAGTTTTGTACTGTAGTACAATATTTGCATGACGTCACACTAATGACGTCACTGCCATGGTAACCGACGTCACGATGCATGTCAGTTGTCATCGCCTCGTACAGCCTCCTACAGTAAACTACTCCGTTGCACCCCGTTTCTTGGTTTCCAGTTGCTTCATTCGGCTAACATCACTGGTGGAAACATTGCGTTTATGTTTTTAGACAGATATAATGTCTCAGTTTGACTCACAACTAAACAGCGACACGGCAACGTTCGCAATGTTTACATTCCCACAATGCATTTAAGTTGTAGAATGAATGAATTCACGTGTTTGTTATGAATGAACAAGTAGTTCCGTCACAATGTGACCTAACTGAGAGGTCATCGGTTATCCAATCAAATCGTTAGAATCTCAGGTCAAGTCGTTACGACACAGGTCAACGCGATACGACACTCGTGTGACGTACGAGATTAGTATGCAACTACCCATACGTTGACCACGTGGGTAATAAAGCAATGTACATGTCAGTAAGGAGGCATGTTCCTACAATCATGTTTTTTCTTTTCTAACTAGAAGGCCGCAGTCAAATAAGTAAAAAGTCACGTGTCATTTCTTTACACGCTCTTAAATGCAAATAATGCGTCCCTTCAGGACTCCGGGAGTGAAAATCTCGCCTCAACGCTTCAGATGCTTTCAATGCACTCTGACGATAGCATGTTATATGATTCAGGCTGCACAAGGCGACCCAGTTTGCTCAACATGCTTGTTTGTTCTTGACTGGAGAGTTGCGTACAATGGTACACCCCTTGTGCCCCTTCAACAGTCGCTCACAAATCTCAAGTGTCTCCTTTAACATTCACTAAGAAACCTTGCCGCGGTTATCGAATAGTGTGTTTGTTGTATGCCCTGTTGAGTTTTGTTTTCGCTCAGGCCACTTGTCGTTTTTCAAACAACAAAGGTACCGTCGATCATTTAGAGACATAAAAATATATTCATACTTATGGCCGACTGAATGATCTCGAGAAGTGCATCACACAACTAACATCAAAGTATCTAACATTCGCAAACCATTCGTCAATTTTATTCAAATCTCTTAAATCAGCATCACTAGATTACCCTTTCCCGCACATCTTCACAGCCAGCAAATGACACCCGTGGCCTTCAGCTACACATTATATATGGGCTTTGTGTGTTATCAGTGCACGTTCATAGGGTATCCTTACACAAAGGGTAAAACATCTGTCAGTGTTCATATGGCGTGTAATGCAGTGGCCCATGCTTTTGATATGTGTTATACAACAGCGTAAATACCATCATGTTATCATTGTGAAACCGAATGACACGATACGAGCTGAATACCCTATATTCGCTTATGTTCTGTACAACGAGAAAAGCTAGGCATACATGCAATGTTTTACATGTGTCCAAAAAACCTCCAATGTTTATACGTAGGGAGGAGTTTGAAACGAACACAAAACACACAGAGTGTGAGAAGATCATAATGGGAACAGTTTGATCCGTTTATCCGGATTCTATACTGAGTCAAAAAAGAAACTTCACAAAATGTAATCTTCTACTCTAGAAAAACGTTAGCAAAACCCACTCAAACCCATCCATTCGTCGTGCAAATGATGTTAATGCTAAATCAGGTTTTGCACGTGCAGTCGATCACGTGATCTTCGAATCGAAGTTTTCTTCATATGCACGTGTTTGCATTGGCCTCAAGAATTGAAAAAAAAACACTTTTAAACCACAGTTCTAACTGTACTTGGAATGCCACGATTGTCAAATGTGCAACGTGAACATCAGTTATTGACGTCGCAAGAGCAATGGGATGCAGCCGTCGTACTGTGTATGACTTGCGAGGTCGTCTACAACAAACTGGCACCAGTTCTGATCGCCGAAGGTCGGGTCGTCCACGTGTGACCGTCAAATCGTCCTACGTCACCTACGTGACAGATTTCTGCTGGCTACACGAACAAGGGCTGAGATGTTTAGAGGTCGACTGTCCTCACAGACCACTCAAAATCGGTTGCGGGCTGCCAATCTCCATTCTCGACGTCCATATCGAGGGCCAATATTGACGCCGTTTCATCAACGTCAACGTCTGCTGTGGGCCCAACGTCAACTCCGATGGACCCAGAGAGACTGGAATCGAGTCGTCTTTAGCTATGAATCCAGGTTTACCCTCAGATTCGCGGACGGCAGGCATAGAGTCTTTAGACGACGTTGTGAACGGTATGCCCAATGTTGTGTACAGGAAGTCGGCAGATTCGGGGGCGGAAGTTGCATGGTGTGGGGTGCTTTCTGTGGGAACAACCGTTCCCGACTTCTGGTCATCCGTGGAAACCTCACAGCTGCTGCTTACCGCGACCAAGTGCTCACCCCTGAACTCGTTCCTTTCATGGCGGCTCATGGCCAGGTCTACAGTTCCAGCATGATAATGCTCGGCCGCATACCGCGATGTTGACACGAAATGTCCTTCAAAACGCTGGAATCAACGTCATGGACTGGCCATCGAGGTCCCCTGACCTTAATCCAATAGAGCACGTTTGGGATGCACTTGGGAGAAGGTCTTGTGGTCTTAGGAACCAACCTCAGAATTTGCAGGAACTTGGCGCTGCTTGCAAGAGCAATGGCGCAGAATCCCCAACCATATGTTCACAAGCATCAGGCAGTCGATGAGGAGACGGTGTTTGGCAGTGGTGAATGCGCGGGGAGGCCATACACGATATTGAACTGAGAAATTTCGCATTTTTATTCTTGTGACTTGACATTCTGTATACCCATGTTTTAGAACGGCGGTGTAGGCTAATGGAACTGATTATGGCACTGTCAGTGTATCGAGTACATCACACAGATCTCAGCAATGAAATAATAACAATTTAACCATCTTACCATCTCTTGTTCTTTTATAGTGCCCTGAAGAAAGAATGCGAAGTTTCTTTTTTGACTCAGTATATATGCATACAAAAGTGCAATGCAGCTCATAACCGGAACTGAAAACACAGATATATGGTTTGTTTATGAACATGATCAATTAAAAATGAGCACATGGAACCAGACGTGTAGGGAAAACATTTATGTAAAGAACTGCAAATTTGTTTTATATTTTGTAAAATGAATGCTTCAAATTGTTTGCTCATTTATTTAATGGACTCAACAGGTCCACAATTTATTGGTCACTCTCTGCCTCCTGGCCTGTACACTTGGCACTTACAGTCATATTACCGCTGTGGCGGATCATGTGTAATAACGATTACTAATGAACGAGTTCCCGGTTGATATTAACTTTTATTGGCGACAATATTTCAATTTATATTCACGCGGTGACATACAGGCTGTATCTAACAAGGACGAGTGCAGTACTGTCTGCATTACTCACTTAGAGATTGCATATAATTGATATCGAGCACTATAAAGGACGCTGCTGGTACAAGGGAGTTGCATGGATATATCATTAGAAATTCGACCAAAGACTGAGATCCCAAGTGCGCATCTTTCTGCGACGACAATTGGAAGAAGCAATGAGATGATGATTATTATACTATTGTATCACAAATCTGGCTTCACACTCAATATGCACAGTGCACACATACATGAAAGAGTCAACGATGGAGTCGTCGAGTCTTGTGTAGTTTCTTACGATCTGCAATGAATCAGCTGCACGTTCATGACATGAGATTGCATCGGTTAATTGGCATTATTTACCAACACCCACTTGATCCATGGCTGGATAATCTCCTTCAAGTTCAAGGTCGTATACGATGATGAATGCTGCGAAGCTCTTTTGACATGTTGTGTTTATTAGTGATGCTCTGAAGCTTAACGTCAACATGGTAACATAACGGTATGAGTTTTCTAAATCAAACATACTTAGATCATAGGTAACCGCAAAAGTGATTGTAAGGGGAGATCACGACTGAAGATTCCCGATTGTATTTCTATGGCTGACGACTGTACAATATAATTTTTGGCCGGTGACTAAATACCTACTTGGACCTTTTTTGTGGTTAGTGTCCGTAGTTTCGGGAGGGGGTCACACTGCAGGGCGGTCCACATCCTTGGACTGGAGCTGATGTCTAATTACTGGACTGGCCACACCATGGGATCATGGTCTCCTGTTTTTGGCAAGTATCAACGATCCAGGCTCAATGAGGTCTCACATACACACCCAGAATGACACTCCCCTGGCTCTTGTCTATCATTTTGACTGCTGTAGGACTGGAGTTCTTGTTATTCCTGCTCTACTCATATTTCCCCAAATCATGACTTATATTATAGCTTGTAGATCAAATATGACATAAGAGTTAACCAACATTTCACTGGCTGGTCAAGATAGATGTTTTGATTTTTCACAGTCGATACGTCATTATCCAGCAAACACAAAGTAATGGAAAAACTGAAAAATTACGACGTTCTGTCTCGTCACAAAGCAAAGTAATGCAGTGTCATGAACGTGTTTCTTTATCCGCAACTGGAAACTGATGTCATGGTGTATACCCGTCGGCTTCGTTAGTCATGTCCATGCTGAGGAGCTGAAAAGCACAGAACAAAAGCAATGGAACGTATGATAACAACTGAATATATAGCATAACACAAACGAATCATTCTGAACCAGGTGAGAGGCATATTCTGAGTTACTGCTGTTGAGGGTGCCAACCCTGGATGGGTCTATACCAAGCAAAAACTCTAGAATCTGTACTTAAGGAGAAAGTGTAATCCCAAGTACAACATATGTAATATTTGATCACTTTCTAAATGGCACTGTGTATTCATGATGAAGATTTCCATCACAAAGAGTGTTGCATGGTTACCTTGAGAATGTGCCCCAGTGTTCTGGTATGGCGATGCCTTGATGGACTCATAGGTCACAGGAGGAGTCTCTGTCACGCCTTCATAGGTACTTGTATCTGCTACAGCATCCCCTGAAGATGAGATTCATAACATATTTCAACAACAAATCAATTGCTTAGCTTCCTTCTTTCACTAGCACCCCAACGTAAAAACTTCAGATTCAATGGTATTGAGCATGAAGCATCTACCTTTCGTGTTCTCATAAATCTTCAACTGTGTGTACGGTTGTTTCTCTGATTCGTCCTCCACATTTGAATACTGCGCTGGAGCAGTGATCTGATCTGAAACACAGTCTAATGGTTACGTGCTAACAGATCCAGAGATGGTTGTAATATCAACTAGAGGGAAACACCCAGCAGCCAGTACATACCTAGAGATGAATATCCTCTGTTGTCCATTTCCACAGGTTCAGGATGACTGGAGCTGCAAAATCAACAGGTAAGTTTGCAATAATTGGAAAACTAAACAAAGGAATTGGATCATACGCCTAAGAATGTAAAATATGGTTTGAATTTGCATATTGTAAGTATACCTTATTCCGTAGTTTTACCTGATCGATGCATTCTGTCATTGAACTTGGACATTTAGATTACCTTTTTCGTGAAGTTCCTGGAAAACAATAAAAGCACAAATGGATGTGAAACACAAACAAAACCATGCGACATCAGTCGTAAACGTAACCGGAAGAGAGAATGATAAAGTTCTCTCTCTGAATGTGAATTACTGTAGATGGAGATATAACCATAGATGCATTCCAGACATTGGTAGTACAAATCCCCTTTATAGACACCATGTACAATCGTGACAACCAGTGATTCACATAGTGTAGGCTTTGTCATGGAGCATACCTCATGGAGACGACCTACTGCATGCAAACTGTGTTCAATCATATATCAACACGAAATTAACTGTGTACCTTTCAGAACGTTTCGAACTCTGTACCCCTTTCGGTACAGCACCATTAGAACAGATCCTCCAATGAGCAGGGTAAGAAGAAAGGTTCCCACTGTAGCTCCTGCTAATACCCCTGTACTGATACATGAAGAGTCGAGGTTTTGCTGTTCTGGTGGATCTATAATGTAATCAAAACACCATAAAATATGACTGTGAATTGTATGCATTTGTGGTTCAACTAAGCCCTGTGCAATATTGTAGTGACATGACTTCGGTCTGTAAATGTTCAAACCGTCAAGGACTGACTTCATTGCCATCTATATGTTTAATGTGGACATGATAACTGGCATCAACCACATCAGCGCGTCTGACCGCCAGGAACAGTTAGTCGACATATCCTGCTAATCGTACGTCACTGTACCGGTGACATGACGTCCGTCTGTAAATATTCGACCAGGCAAGCAGTGGCACGATACCCTCACCACCAGAACCAGCTAATCGTCGTGTACAATAAACATAGATTCATGAAGGCAATTCTTCCCAAGTTCTCCAGGGAGCTCATTCCTGGCGTCTTTCATGCCCACACTTGCCAACTAAACCCATAATTACATGCCTACTGTGATTGCAAAGACCATGTGATTACTTCATCAAATATTTGCAAAACTATTCGTTCTAATCTTCGTTAATTGTTCAAAATCATATTTACCACGAGATAAGTGATACTGTGATAATATGTTACCAATATTTTTACCTATTTTACTTAATACTCATATTTGTTCAGTCATTACACTTAACACTTGAAGAATTGCCAACATCTTGACGGATTTCATTTATCTAATTATGAAATAGGAAGTTGTTCTTAGAATGGATTCATACGTTTTCATCATTTGCAGCTGACGAGTTTTCCATGATATATTTAGAGTGAATCCTACCTCCTGCAGTCGTAGTTTCTACAAAGACATATCTGTCAGAATCCCCATAGTCATTTCTAGCTTGTAGTCGAAATGCATAAATCTCTCCTGGTGTAAGAGCGGTCACTTCTACAACCATCGCCTCGCCTCTGTCATCATAATATTTATACACAGTCCACGTTCGTGTAGCAAACCGACGATACTCAATCAGAAACGTCTGAGGTTGTCCACCATTGAATCCAGGCAGCCACGACAGCCATACCGACGACGATGTTGCATTATCCAGATCTCGAAACTGTGTAGGTGTGCTTGGTGGTCCTTGCAACAAATTAATCAGAAAATGATTCGTTTCATGTTAGAATGTTGCAGTTTAGTAGTTGTGGAACTAACGTGAACGTAAAACATCAAACGACAGTTATATCTAGTTATCTGAAAATCCTGAAAGCTTGAATGATCAATGAGAAATCGGAGATCGGCAACTCACCTGAAGGTACTATGCTGACAGTGTATGTCACTGACCCGCCCACACCATTGTCCACTGTCAGACTGTAGTCCCCGAAGTCCTGTTCCTGGAGGTTAGTAAGGTGTAGTCTGATAGTGACTGAGATGTCTGAGACAAGGCTGGAGGAACCAGTGAGGTCCTGGCTGGTGCTGATGGATCTATTCCAGGTGAATGTAGGAAGGGGGGTAGGCCAGGACCGACACAGACACAATCACGTCACCACCTAGTCTTGTTGCGTACTTGAGTGGGAGAAAAACTGTCCCAGCAACACGTGGAGAACCTTACAGAAAGTATTTCTTAATGACTAAAGGGAAGATAAATATCCATGTGGTAACTGTCATGTCCAGCATTTGATAGCGCATTCTTAATATACAAATAAGGAACATACATTTAATAATGATAATAATAATTGGATAGTTTCCATAAGAGATGCTCAAAGACTCTGCATACATCGTTAAAAACACAGAAAGTGCAGAAAGAGTTCTATTCAAAATCAATCTTGAAGAAGTGTGTTTTCAGCAAGATCTTGAAAAGTGACTGGGACTCATTTTTAAAGTCTATATCGGTTGTACATGTTGCTAGAAGTAACGGTGTGTTGCCAATTTTATGACGCAAAAAGAATATTTTTAAAACTGCTAAGCAGCTACTACTACTACTACTACTACCACTACTGCTACTAGTACTACTACTACTACTACTACTGCTACTACTACCCATGATTCGTGTCAACCCACTGTTATTACTACCACCACTGCTACTTTTTCTACCACTCAAAATATCAGTTGTAGTATTTGTACTGCACACAGATGATTTGCTCAGAAATATCTCACATTTGACCAGCAGCCCCACCATCTGACTGACAGGTGCACCGACGTTGTTAGTGGCAGTACAGGAGTAGTTCCCTCTTTGTCTACAGTCTGCAGACTCCAGTTTGTATGTTGCTGTCAGGGAGTTATCTACCCTTGTCAACTCGTCAGATCTATTCAGTAACCTGATGACTGACCTTGGATTGCCAGCATCATCCAACTCACATCCGAAGGTCACTGGGTCAGACTCATTGACTGTCACTGACCCACTGCGGGAGTTGGCAGTCATCATACTTATACTTGCAGGATCTGAAAATATATCCCAAAATGCTACACCGTATACTGAACGAAACTAAAATGTTGTCCTCATGAATGTTTGTGTTTGAACACTTGCCATTCATTGACTTTCATTCTGTCAGACTGTTTCTGGCCACCATCTGACCAGAATTCAAAGAATTTCGGACGAAATTGATACTGAATTTAAAACACTTCAGGGTGTCAACACTATCTGCTTGATTCATCCAAGTCCTGTAAATCCTGTACGGGTCAGGAGTGCCTGTATGGTGTTATATCTGTATATTCTGTTTCTGTACCTTGCTTCACAAGGTGAACCTCTCAATACAACACCGTTCTCAGTTTTCTTGCAGTTATCGAAAACTGGCCATAAATGTTGGTTCCACGTCAGCTAATCAAAATTGCAGAAAACATAACAAACACGCATTTTGTATTTATGCTGTTTTAACTAAGTACTCACAGTTGACAATTACCTACCTTGCAGATATCCGTGTTGTTATAGCTAAAGTGATACACACAGACACTATTCAGGATTACATGTTGGACGTCTCTGCTGCTTTAGCTAAAGTGATATATACAGACACTATCTGTACTCACAGTTAACAATTACCTCCCTTGCAGACATCCGTGTTGTTATAGCTAAAGTGATACACACAGACACTATTCATGATTACATGTTGGACGTCTCTGCTGCTTTAGCTAAAGTGATATATACAGACACTATCTGTACTCACAGTTAACAATTACCTACCTTGCAGACATCCGTGTTGTTATAGCTAAAGTGATACACACAGACACTATTCATGCTTACAGTTGAGAATGACCTTGACAGAAAACCTCCATGTTAGACGTCTCTGCTGCGTTAGCTAAAGTGATATATACAGACACTATCTGTACTCACAGTTGACAATGACCTTGACAGTTGACCTCCCCTGGAGTCCACCACCAGGACACACACTGCCTGTGTTGACCCTCCCCGTACAGCTGTACTCCCCATCATCAGATCTGTTCAAGTCGGCTTTCATCACACTACTTCCTGGTATAGGGGAACCATTGAATGTCCAGGAGATGACAGCGTTGTCAGGATTACCATCAACTGAACATGTGAGAGACAGTCTCTCTCCTTCCTTCCTGGTCTGTGTAGCAGCCGGAGTTATTGATGGTGCTCCCACATCTGACAGATTACCAGAAGCGTTTCGGGTTATTCACAGGTCTGAGTGGGGTTTAAGTAGTATTTGCATTCAGTTTGGTTAACATGGAAGAAAAACAATATTCAAAATAATGCACTTTACCACGTAATATGCTGCTTCTCTTAGTTTTCTGGGCTTCATGAAGTACATTCGCACACTGACATGTGACGACCAGAAAATCTTATCCCTGTGCCTGAATGAGTTATGACTCTTACAATATACACTGAGCTGCCTGGCATCTGACTGTGGACGTGAGGACCCGGCTCTGTCGGTGTAGGTGTTACCAGCAGCACATCTGATGTCAGCTCCGTTGTCGGCCTTCACTGGAGAGAAAGTGTAGGAGCTGCCTGCGTGGACTGCTGTGTTGTTCTTTGTCCAGTAGAAAGTGGCCGGAGGGTTGCCGTGGTCAGGGGATGAGGAGCAGGTCAGTGATGTAGACCTTCCTTCACACAGAGTACCAGGGTTAGTTGTGGTGGGTTTGTCGGGTGGATCTGTAATACATATATAGTGTGTGATACATTGCCGAGGTCAGGGGATGAGGAGCAGGTCAGTGATGTAGACTTTCCCTGACACAGAGTACCAGGGTTGGTTGTGGTGGGTTTGTCGGGTGGATCTGTAACACATATATACAGTGTGATACATTGCCGAGGTCAGTGATGTAGACTTTCCTTCACACAGAGTACCAGGGTTGGTTGTGGTGGGTTTGTTGGGTGGATCTGTAATACATATATACAGTGTGATACATTGCCGAGGTCAGTGTTGTAGACACAGAGTACCAGGGCTGGTTGTGGTGGGTTTGTCGGGTGGATCTGTAATACATATATACAGTGTGATACATTGCCGAGGTCAGTGATGTAGACACAGAGTACCAGGGCTGGTTGTGGTGGGTTTGTCGGGTGGATCTGTTATACATATATACAGTGTGATACATTGCCGAGGTCAGTGTTGTAGACACAGAGTACCAGGGCTGGTTGTGGTGGGTTTGTCGGGTGGATCTGTAATACATACATATCTACAGTGTGATACATTACCGAGGTCAGTGTTGTAGACACAGAGTACCAGGGCTGGTTGTGGTGGGTTTGTCGGGTGGATCTGTTATACATATATACAGTGTGATACATTGCCGAGGTTCAGTGATGTAGACACAGAGTACCAGGGCTGGTTGTGGTGGGTTTGTCGGGTGGATCTGTTATACATATATACAGTGTGATAAATTGCCGAGGTCAGTGTTGTAGACACAGAGTACCAGGGTTGGTTGTGGTGGGTTTGTCGGGTGGATCTGTAATACATATATACAGTGTGATACATTGCCGAGGTCAGTGATGTAGACACAGAGTACCAGGGTTGGTTGTGGTGGGTTTGTCGGGTGGATCTGTAATACATATATACAGTGTGATACATTGACGAGGTCTGGGGACGAAGAACAGGGTGGGAAAAAAGCCTCATTTACACGAAGTACCAAGGCTGGAGTTTGCAGGGTGATTGTGTGGTACACCATTCAACCCCAGAGACGAATCCTTCTTCTCTCCACCGTGAAGAGATCTTCAAACAAAACAGCCCAGTATTTGTATACATAAATATTCACAATACACAGCAAATGTCTATATCACAGTCTCATCGTATGTATCTTATGTATCTGTACATCTGCCCCAATACTCACAATACACAGTAAATGTCTGTGTCACAGTCTCATCGTATCCTCCATACATCCACGTAACTTGACACTGACACTGTCTGGAGTTCTGGTGTTTAGCTACCAGGAAGGTGAGTGAGGATGTCTTGTTTCCCTCGTTGCTGGACACACTGCCGGTGTTGCTGGTGTTGTAACAGGACCACGTGATGTTGGCCAGAGGATTGCCCCCCGTCACTGTGCACCTAATGGTCTTTTGGACTCCAGCATACATCACAGAGGTGAAATCCTGGACTGTAGGACGACCTGGAGGTGGGTCTGAAGGATCAACACATGAGTATGATGTAGTTTATATGTACATCACAGAGGTCAACTCATGGACTGTAGGGCGGTCTGGAGGTGGGTCTGAAGGATCCAAAGATGAGTATAATGTAAGTTTATACGTACATCACAGAGGTGTAAGGGTATATGTACATAGGTCCATTCAAACACGCGAAATCAACTTACACTTGACATCCCCGAGTGACAGAGTCTTGCTGACGACCATTGCTGTCCTGGTGTTTCTCACGCTGCATCGGACATCTGGCTTGCTCCTGACAGGACGGAATGTCCGAGTCTGTGACCACGTGGTACTCACTGATCCTGTCACAGATCCTGTACTTCCTCCTGCAATGTCCGACCCGTCACTGTAGTCCCAGGTGAAGGTCACTCCGGGAGACACGGTGGTCAAGGTCTCACATGTCAAGGTCAGGTCACGGTCCTCTGCTACCACAGTGCTTGCTGGTTTTGTAGCTCTCACCTGGTCTGTGTCTGGTCCGTCTGATACACAGTATACAAAGTTTACAGTTAGCTCGCTCATGACGAATAACTGTTGGTCTCAGGGTTAACAATCAGTTCAGTGGAATGCACCTTGCTTTGATCTCTATTTGTAGATATTTACTTCACTATTTTCTCTAGTTATCATTCATCGTTGTAAACATACTCTATACCCATATGCTATATCTTAAAACAACGTCAGTTAAAGCTGATGTCTTGCGTTAAATTTGACTTTGCTCTCAAAACGTGTACAAACATGGAACAAATCCTCAATGTTGGCAGATTTCCTCAGAGCTTTGTGAGACTGTCTCAACTCACGGAGCATCTTTAGTTGGGACCTGTTAGACTGTCTTCATTCAACAAACTTCCAGTATAGCTCAGCAGCATTGAGTCACGCTATGTCTCCTGACACCAAATTTCCAGTGTCGTCCTGGTAGACTGTGTTTACTTGTACCACACCTCCAGTGTGGCTCTGTTATATTGTGTCTATTACACTAAATACCCACTGTGGCCCTTACTGTGGTTTACTTAACCCAAACCGCCACTGTGGCTCTGTTAGACTGCGTCTACTTATATACACCAAACCTCCAGTGTGGCGCTGTTAGACTGTGTTTACTTACACCAAACCTCAAACGTGGCCCTGTTAGACTCTATCTACTTACACTAAAGGCCCAATGTGGCTCTGTTGGACTGTGTCTACTTACATCTAACCTCAACTATGGCTTTGTTAAACTTTGTCTACTTACACCAGAGCTCCCGTGTGATCCTGTTATGCTGTATCTACTTACACCAAACCTTAAGTGTGGCTCTGTTAGACTGTGTCTACTTTCACCAATCCGTTCGTGTGGCTCTGTTAGACTGTGTCTACTTACACCAGACCTCCAGTGTGGCCCTGTTAGACTGTGTCTACTTACACCAAACCTTAAGTGTGGTTCTGTTAGACTGTGTCTACTTACACCAAACCTCCAGTGTGGTTCTGTTAGACTGTGTCTACTTAGACCAAACCTCACTTGTGGCCCTGTTAGACTGTGTCTACTTACACCAAACCTCCACTGTGGCTCTGTTAAGCTGTGTCTACTCACACAAAACTCCCTGTGAGGCTCTGTTACACTGCGTCTACTTACTTCAGTTTGGCCCTGTTAGACTGTGTCTACTTACACCAAACTTCCAGTGTGGCTCTGTTAGACTATGCCTACTTACACCAAACCTCCACTGTGGCTCTGTTAGACTGTGTCTACTAAGACCAAACCTCACTTGTGGCCCTGTTAGACTGTGTCTACTTAGACCAAACCTCCACTGTGGCTCTGTTAAGCTGTGTTTACTCACACAAAACTCCCTGTGAGGCTCTGTTACACTGCGTCTACTTACTTCAGTTTGGCCCTGTTAGACTGTGTCTACTTACACCAAACCTCCAGTGTGGCTCTGTTAGACTGTGTCTACTTAGACCAAACCTCCACTGTGGCTCTGTTAAGCTGTGTCTACTCACACAAAACTCCCTGTGAGGCTCTGTTACACTGCGTCTACTTACTTCAGTTTGGCCCTGTTAAACTGTGTCTACTTACACCAAACCTCCAGTGTGGCTCTGTTAGACTGTGTCTACTTACACCAAACCTCCACTGTGTCTCTGTTAGACTATGTCTACTTACACTAAACCTCCACTGTGGCCCTGTTAGACTGTGTCTACTTAGACCAAACCTCACTTGTGGCCCTGTTAGACTGTGTCTACTTAGACCAAACCTCCACTGTGGCTCTGTTAAGCTGTGTCTACTCACACAAAACTCCCTGTGAGGCTCTGTTACACTGCGTCTACTTACTTCAGTTTGGCCCTGTTAGACTGTGTCTACTTACACCAAACTTCCAGTGTGGCTCTGTTAGACTATGTCTACTTACACCAAACCTCCACTGTGGCTCTGTTAGACTGTGTCTACTAAGACCAAACCTCACTTGTGTCCCTGTTAGACTGTGTCTACTTACACCAAACCTCCACTGTGGCTCTGTTAGACTATGTCTACTTACACTTAACCTCCACTGTGGCCCTGTTAGACTGTGTCTACTTAGACTAAACTTCACTTGTGGCCCTGTTACACTGTGTCTACTTAGACCAAACCTCCACTGTGGCTCTGTTAAGCTGTGTTTACTCACACAAAACTCCCTGTGAGGCTCTGTTACACTGCGTCTACTTACTTCAGTTTGTCCCTGTTAGACTGTGTCTACTTACACCAAACCTCCAGTGTGGCTCTGTTAGACTGTGTCTACTTAGACCAAACCTCCACTGTGGCTCTGTTAAGCTGTGTCTACTCACACAAAATTCCCTGTGAGGCTCTGTTACACTGCGTCTACTTACTTCAGTTTGGCCCTGTTAGACTGTGTCTACTTACACCAAACCTCCACTGTGGCTCTGTTAGACTATGTCTACTTACACCAAACCTCCACTGTGGCCCTGTTAGACTGTGTCTACTAAGACCAAACCTCACTTGTGGCCCTGTTTGACTGTGTCTACTTACACCAAACCTCCACTGTGGCTCTGTTAGACTATGTCTATTTACACTAAACCTCCACTGTGGCCCTGTTAGACTGTGTCTAATTTGACCAAACCTCACTTGTGGCCCTGTTACACTGTGTCTACTTAGACCAAACCTCCACTGTGGCTCTGTTAGACTGTGTCTACTCACACAAAACTCCCTATGAGGCTCTGTTACACTGCGTCTACTGACTTCAGTTTGTCACTGTTAGACTGTGTCTACTTACACCAAACCTCCAGTGTGGCTCTGTAAGGCTGTGTCTACTCACACCAAATCCCCTTTGTGGTTCTGTAAGACTGCGTCTACTTACATCAACCCTTCAGTGTGTCCCTGTTACACTGTGTCTACTTACACCAATTCTCCAGTGTGGCTCTGTTACACTGTGTCTACTTACACCAAGCCTCCAGTGTGGTTCTGTTACACTGTGTCTACTTACACCAGATCCCCAGTGTGGTTCTGTTACACTGTGTCTACTTACTCCAAACCTCCAGTATGGTTCTGTTACACTGTGTCTACTTACACCAAACCCCCAGTGTGGTTCTGTTACACTGTGTCTACTTACTCCAAACCTCCAGTATGGTTCTGTTACACTGTGTCTACTTACACCAAACCCCCAGTGTGGTTCTGTTACACTGTGTCTACTTACTCCAAACCTCCAGTATGGTTCTGTTACACTGTGTCTACTTACTCCAAACCTCCAGTGTGGTTCTGTTACACTGAGTCTACTTACTCCAAACTCCCAGTGTTGCTCTGTTGTTAGATTATGTCTACTTATACGAAACCTCCACTGTGGCTCTGTTACACTGTGTCTACTCACACCAGATCCCCAGTGTGGCTCTGTTAGACTGTGTCTACTTACACCAAACCTCCAGTGTGGCTATGTTAGACTGTGGGGATGTCTGACCGTTGATGTTTTCAGCTTGACAGCGAATGCTCCTCCCCTGGTCACTCCTACTGACAGTGAATGTGACGGAGCTTGTTGTCTTCACCAGGACACCAGATGTCGTCTCTGTGCTGGTTGTAGGTGCCGTTCCTGATGGCAAGGTCACCCAGCTCACAGTAGAAGTGGGGAAACTGGCTGACGTCACACAGGTCAAGGTCAGGGATTGACCTGCCACTAGTCCTATCTTCTCATTATCAGAACTGATGTTTGTCAGTGTCACTGAGGTAACTGGGACTGGAATAGCAAGTTGAACTGTAATAACAACTGACTTTAACAGCAATGTACTGTCACATCGGTAGCATGTTTGATTTGCAATGCTATGGTCTAATGAAGAATATGTCATGAGGTGGATTCCATTTCAAACATATATATTTCTATGAAAAAGTGTTGCTTGATCAACAAACAAGAGAATAGACACTTTTTCAATGCTTTTCCCTTGAGACTCAATATACATGCAGTCAACAATTGAATTATTGGTACAGAAAGAATTATCATATAACGAGGAAACGTCATTTCTAAACAACGTAGGCTCAACGTAAGCCGGAGTCGGGAGTGAATATTTTGTTTTGCATATTTTATAGATTAGAACTGTTTCGTTACTTATCACTACTTCAAGGCAAATACTTGTCTCCGTCTATCATCGTCCATACATGCATTAACATACATTAGACCACATTACACAAAGATTAAGCGAACATATCCATAATCATTTAGTGAAATTAATATCAACACCTCAAAGGGTCGCATCAGGATTAACCACCAACCAGGTAATTGATGGTATAATTTTAAACCAGTGTTCTACTCACCAGGGAACTGTATGGTGTTTGAAGTGACAGACTTTGTATACGTCGGGGGATCAAAGGAGTCATGTTCCACACTGACAGTTAGAGACACCTGCCTGTTGTACAGACTGACTGTGTTCCCTGGTAGAGACAGAGCGTTGGTTGTCTGGACCTGACCTGATGCACATGATCCCTGGGTGGAAGATGTACTTCTGGGAGGGACGAAACCCACACCCTGTAAACACAAAACAGTAGTTAGATAGACTGACTGTGTTCCCGGTAGAGACAGGGTGCTGGTTGTCTGGACCTGACCTGATGGACATAATTCCTGGGTGGAAGGTGTACTGCTGGGAGGGACGGGACGCCACTCACGCCCTGTAAACACAAAACAGTAGTTAGATAGTCTGACTGTTCCCTGGTACAGACAGAGAGTTAGTTGGCTGGACCTGACCTGATGGACATGATCCTTGGGTGGAAGATGTACTGCTGGGAGGGACGCCACTCACACCCTGTAAACACAAAACATTAATTAGATAGACTGATCGTGTTCCCTGGTAGAGACAGGGTGTTGGTTGTCTGAATCTGACCTGATGGACCTGATCCCTTGGTGGAAGATGTACTGCTGGGAGGGACACCACTCACACCCTGTAAACACAAAACAGTAGTTACATAGTCTGACTGTTCCCTGGTAGAGACAGAGTGTTGGTTGTCTTGACCTGACCTGATGGACGTGATCCCTGGGTGGAAGGTGTACTGCTGGGAGGGACGCCACTCACACCCTGTAAACACAAAACTGTATTTAGATAGTCTGACTGTGTTCCCTGGTAGAGACAGGGTGTTGGTTGTCTTAACCTGACCTGATTGACATGATCCCTGGGTCGAAGATGCACTGCTGGGAGGGACACCACCCACACCCTCTAAACGCAAAACAGTAGTTAGATAGACTGACTGTGTTCCCTGGTAGAGACAGAGAGTTGGTTGGCTGGACCTGACCTGATGGACATGATCCTTGGGTGGAAGATGTACTGCTGGGAGTGACGCCACTCACACCCTGTAAACACAAAACAGTAGTTAGGTAGACTGACTGTGTTCCCTGGTAGAGACAGGGCGTTGATTGTCTTGACCTGACCTGATAGACTTGATCCCTTGGTGGAAGGTGTACTGCTGGGAGGGACGGGACGCCACTCACGCCCTGTAAACACAAAATAGTAGTTAGATAGTCTGACTGTTCCCTGGTACAGACAGAGAGTTGGTTGGCTGGACCTGACCTGATGGACATGATCCTTGGGTGGAAGATGTACTGCTGGGAGGGACGCCACTCACACCCTGTAAGCACAAAACAGTAGTTAGATAGACTGATCGTGTTCCCTGGTAGAGACAGGGTGTTGGTTGTCTGAATCTGACCTGATGGACCTGATCCCTGGGTGGAAGATGTACTGCTGGGAGGGACACCACTCACACCCTGTAAACACAAAACAGTAGTTACATAGTCTGACTGTTCCCTGGTAGAGACAGAGTGTTGGTTGTCTTGACCTGACCTGATGGACGTGATCCCTGGGTGGAAGGTGTACTGCTGGGAGGGACGCCACTCACACCCTGTAAACACAAAACTGTATTTAGATAGTCTGACTGTGTTCCCTGGTTGAGACAGAGAGTTGGTTGGCTGGACCTGACCTGATTGACATGATCCTTGGGTGGAAGATGTACTGCTGGTAGGAACGCCACTCACACCCTGTAAACACCAAACAGTAGTTAGATACTAGACTGACTGTGTTCCCTGGTAGAGACTGAGTGTTGGTTGTCTGGACCTGACCTGATGGACATGATCCTTGGGTGGAAGGTGTACTGCTGGGAGGAATGTACTTGTAGGAAGAGTCTTACCTGTTGGTATCTCCATGTGATGACGGCGGCAGGGGCAGCACACGGAGTGACGACAGTGACGGAGATGGTGTTCTGCGGTGTCACGGAGGACGGGAGAGAAGTCAGTTGTGGAGAGAAAGTGACAGAGCTCCAGTCCAGTACAGCTGATAAGAAACATATAAATATAATTTGGTGTAGATATTTAAAGGTCTTTCTTAGATACTTCGCTAAAAGAGTATTGGCGCTGACATATCGGCGATAAAGTACACTTTTAAATGACGTCGCAAAGGAATGGACGCCCATATGAGTCCATTCGAGTCTACCCTCGTAATGAAACGTGCGTGCCCTTGGTAACCAACGTCCCGATTCACGATTGACTAGTACAGTTTTATGAATAACCCGTGTCATGTTTTCAGTGTATTGACTAAACTGCAACACGGAAACGTTCACTTTTAACAGTCCCTCAATTCATCTGTGCAGGATGACGTGACTACTGTGAGCTTGATGCACTGATAATGTTTCCTATGTAAACTATGGAATCCTAGAAGAGACATTGTCGCGTTGTCGCATTGTCACGTTGTCGCCCTCTCAAATACAAACAAAATGAGGCAAAAGCGTGACAATGCGATGACATGTCGCATTGTCGCATTGTCGCGTGTTGCGCTTTATTCAAATATTGAGTACAGTATGTGTTATAACATATTGACTAAAACGCGACACGCAACAATGCGACAAAATATATGTCGCATTGTCGCGTTGTCGCCCTTTTCGATTATTGGTGCGCATGTGTAAAAATGTCAATTAGTTTAAGCATGCGCAGAAAATGTTATTCTCTATTTTAGACTTCACTGGTCTTTTGTTACCTCCGATGGTTTTGAAAATGAAGTAGTGCTCGTAATGGCAATTGGGGCTGCTTTTCTTGAACTTAATGCACATCTTTCATTGTTGCTTTATTATTTTATGTACTGTAATTGTATTTAGCCAATCAAGTGTGTTTGAGCAGCAAGACAAATTATTAGCGCTACTATTCATTGTAATCACGGCACACGGTGGCCCTGTCATTCAAGGCGGGGCAATTTGCTGTGCAGAGTTGTGTCTCTTAGTCAAACCAGATAACTATGATCATATAGGTTCCAATCCCAGCACCATACACATTCATCACTTTGGACATTTCACCGATATCAAGCTGGCAGGTTGTGAAAAACTAAATATTGTTAAAATTCAGGCCACATCGGCATAAACATCAGGTGAAATCCTCGAATGGGTCACTATGTTCGACAGTGTGGCTCCTGACAGAGTTTCTTGGTACAGTCCTGTCCGACGCAGTCCTGTCGAAGATCTGCCTCTGTTCAGCCAGCAGTGGATGGATACCAGGTAGAATGAGATGGTAATATCACTTAACCATCCAGCACCTCAAAGACAGTTTAGGTCGGCTTTGAAAGTGCTATTCTTCTTGGGAAAGCGTCATACAAATGGACTGTTATCATTATGATATTAGAAACGATGAAATCGCTTGGCACAGTTGCGTACTCTTGGAGTGCCAGAAACCAACCCTCCCTCCCTCCCTCCTTTCACTCCGCTCCCCTCCACTTCACTCAGCTCAACTCCGCCCCATTCCACTCCGCTCCGCTCCGCGCCGCACCGCACCGCTCCTCTCCTCTCCGCTCCTCTCCCCTCCACTCCACTCCACTCACTCACTCAAGGTTTAGGGAGCTTGGTAAATTAGCAAGGTATTTCATTACAATAATTTGTTGTGATGTCTGTTTTTATATTTGAATCCTATAGTATTAATCATGCACATGCCATGATTCACAATACACTATCGTCCAACAGAAACGATACAAAATTAAAAGCATAAATATTCTGAATAAAAATGTATATTTTTGATTAGATATGACATGGAAACAATCGCCTCAATTCAACAGTCAAGAATCATGAAAATAGTTGGGTTTGGGCGCAACGTTTTCGTGCTAACTGTCTTAAAGCATGAAAATTGCTCCCGCGTGCAGCGTGAATCACGTGGCGTCGTTTTAACGCATCAACATCGACGTCGACGTCTGCAGTGGGCACGCACCGTTCGACGATGGCAGAACAGGCATTGGCAAAGGGTCATGTTATCTGACGAGAGCAAGTTCCTCATAATCCATAATGATGGTAGGGCTCGAGTCCATCGAAGACGAGGCGAACGTTACCAACGTAACTGCGTCCAGGAGGTGATTCCATTTGGCGGAGGCGGTGTCATGGTTTGGGGTGGGATCTGTGGTGATGTGAAGACAGATCTCATTGTGGTGACTGGTAATTTGAACGCTCGAGGGTACATCGACCAGATACTGCGCCCAGTTGTCCTGCGCTTCTTGCAACAACACCAAAACCGCATCATATTTCAACAGGACAACGCCCCTCCACATACAGCTCGTGTTACCACAGATTTCCTCCAAAGAAATAACGTCAACGTGTTGCCTTGGCCTGCTCGGCCACCTGACATGTCACCCATTGAGCATATCTGGAACCATTTGGGTCGACAAGTGCGTGCACGACCTGTGCTTCCAAGAAACAGACAGCAGCTTGCTCAGGCTCTCCAAGAGGTCTCCAAGTGTCTTTTCAAACATTATGCGTTGTTTCTTTATGTTATAGTCCAAATATTGTTTGTATCGTTTCTTTTGGACGTTAGTGTATATCGATAATTTTCTCATACGATACTTTACCCAGCGATACACATGTACTTGTATCGTTTCAAACACACACCTACTAAATCATAATAATTTCCAGCAAAATGGCCAGTTTGAATACATCCATTCCATTAACCAAGGACTCTTAACCCACAGACTTCACGGCCACATGGACGTTCATTTATTATTGTTCTGTTCGATCCCTGGATAACTCAGCCCTTTAAAAACATAGAAAAATAATCATGCTTATAATAGTTTTTAAATCCGCCGTAACTAATAAAACGTGACACGCGACAATGCTATTTTGATGAAATGTCGCGTTGTCGCATATCCGCGCGTCGCGCTTTGTTAAAATATTGAGTATAGTATGTGTTATAACGTATTGACTAAAACGGGACACGCGACAATGCGACAACGCGACACTTTTATGAAATGTTGCGTTGTCGCATTGTCGCGTGTTGCGTTTTGTTAAAATATTGACTATAGAATGTATTGTAACCACAGGGGTTCGAATCACTGTTGGGCCTCTCTTCGATAAACATCGACAGTTTCCGTGGATTTTTAATGACTCGGAAACAGAAAACGGCTCAGCCTGGTTCCCAGGGTCTGCTGCGCTAACGCTTCGACACTGAAAAAAACATTTATTATCTGATTCTTTTATAGTGTATTATGAGGATATAATTGATAAAATTCAAACCATTGTTTTTGAACTGCGGGTGTGCTTGTGAAATTGTCGGCTCTCAGTAGCATAATACAGAAAAATATATTCCGTATCTTTGGTACATATAAGTTGTAAGTTGTAAACAGATCCATCCATGTACACACTTTTTTTCGAAGAATGTTGTCTGAATCGGTTTGCAAAACAAAATGAAAAGGTTTTACCAATATTATTCAGAAATATTTATGATTAAAATAAACATGGGGAATCAAATGATCTGTACATAAAAATACACACAATTATACTGCTGAATACAATGAATTTGACACACTATTTTACTAAAATGAATATATAAAAATACACAGTATGATCAGCATGCTAATACACTGCCATAAAAATACATACATTGCCTTAAAAGTACATAATTATATTTGAAGATGAACTTTAAGACAGATGTACATTCTACTATTTGTGACTTTTACCAATGAAACTTGTCCTGAGTACTGTAGTTGTTATGGCTTGAAGCAAGTATCAGAGTATACATTTGGTATACATCTATATTGATCATTTTGAGCATGCTAACCCTGGTGATATTAGAATAGATCTGCTACATGACCGTTACTACGAGGGGCATCTGCTACCGCATTCTGCCGGCGATATCTCTCCCAGAGCCGTGAAATGGTGCTATGATTGTTCCTATAGTGTATTATGGTGCAGAAGTATATGGCACCTCATTATTATTGAGCTATGGAAGACGTTCAGTATAAAATGTGTAAATGGTTTCTCAAACCAATGGTATGGTTTGGGGCAATGGTATTGGAATGTGGCACAGCCCCTCTCAACACCATAAGGGCTATTAAATATTGGTGCAGGCTTCTGTATTTGGATGAACGCAGACTGCCAATGCTACCTAATGGATGACTCTGGCTGTACCACATGGGCTACTCATATTAAAAATATTCTGTTTAGACTTGGATTTGAATATGTGTGGTTAACACAAGATGTGGGAAATGTAAAGATATTTAATCTCCTTTTTAAACCATGATTATTTAACAACCTACAACTATCATGGTGTTGTTCTATCAACAGTTTATCTGATTCCGTCTATCTATATTCCATAATGTGTCCGTCTTCCAATGACATAAAACAGCTGTAGCTGTATCTGGAGTTGGAGTGGGATGGGTAATGGGGTACATTCAGTTTTATTTTTATCATAGTCATGTGATTTTACATATCCAGTAATACTATGATCACGTAAGCGTGGGCAAATATGCAATCTTTACAAATAAATGATGGGTTGATACGGAAACTTCACAACAGTATATATGGGCAAACGACAATATTACCGTACGTCAAAAACCTATTATTTATAAACATTGCTTGAAGGGAAATGTTAAATTCATTAATGATCTACTGAAAAAAGATAGTAATTTTCTTTCCTATGAAGAGTTTATTTCCCTATATAATATTAAGACAATTTCTTTTAGAATATAGGGGTATCATTAACTCCATAAAATCCTACTTATTTTCGAAAGAACTAACCCTGTGTAAAGTAGAGGAGCCATTTATTCCTAATAATATACATATGCTCTATAAAGAACGTAAAGGGTGCAAGATTTTCTACTCTGTCCTGCTAAGGAAACATACATTAAAAGAAAAGCTAAATACTCAACTTAAATGAGAAAGGGATATCAACGTAGATATATCAGAACAACTCTGGAAAGTTTTAACTATGTACCTTTCAGAACAACTTGTGATACATAATTCAGATGGCTTCAATATAAAATTGTCCAAAGAATCATTACAACAAACAAGGATTTGTTTAACTATAAACTGACACAATCCGCTTCTTGTACATTCTGTAAGGTTAAAATGGAATCAATTATCCACGTATATTGTGAATGTGTACATGTGAAAACGTTGTGGCAGCAACTAAAAGCCTGGACTGAACAAGAAACAGGCACAAAATTAACTCTGGATGGAAAACATATCATCTTTGGATATAAAGAAAAAAGAAACGATGTACTAAACCTTATTATCATCGCAACAAAATACTATATGTATACAAAGAGATGTTCCAATTCGCATCCACAGATAATTGGATTAAAAATGATCTACACACCTTGTATGAAATTGACAAAAGTGCTGCCTTTTCGCACTGCAACTATGGTAAATTCTTTACATTTTGGTCATCTTGCCATAACCTCTTCACACAAATTGCAACAACAAATGTATTCTTATAGCCTACGGCGGATTATCTACCACCCACGTCCTTGTTATATAATATTTGCATGTACCACAAACGCGTAAATTATGTACCCATTATAAAGTGATAATAAAAAAATTAAAAATTGTTTTTAACAAAGCGCGACACTAAAACGCGACACGTGACAATGCGACAACGCGTCGTCGCGTTTTAGTCAATACGTTATAATACATACTATAGTCAATATTTTAACAAAGCGCGACACGCCTCAATGCGACAACGCGACATTTCATCAACATTCCTTCAGCTTTAGGTGCCTTTACAGTACGTTAACAATGGTATTATAAACCACAAACATATCAAATGTGAAGAATGAAGCCTTGATATTTAGTTATCTCGTTCCATTAGCCAGGACTACGTGATGTGTGTGTATGTTTAACACCGTCAGGTAAGATGTGTGTGTATGTTTAACACCGTATCGTCTAGAGAGATGTGTGTGTATGTTTAACACCGTATCGTCTGGAGAGATGTGTGTGTATGTTTAACACCGTATCGTCTGGAGAGATGTGTGATGCCTGGACGTAGCAAATTAAACACAATTTCTAACCTCATTCACAGTTAACTGGCTGGCATTTATCAACACGTTGTTAATACACTTAAAACCAACCTGCAAACTGTGACAGTGTTATGCTGTTAGATGCTGTAGCCCCATCACTACATGTCCATGTCCCACTGTCTCTGGTGGAATCTGCTGATGCGATGTCTAGAGTCAGGATCCTTGATGTACTGTCCAGACTCACATTGTATCCTGACACAGCTGTCCCACACCTGCCTGATGATGAGCAGCCTCCCTTGGTAGAAGTAGGACCCTTGAAGAAGCGAGTAGTTCCACTGATAGCTGCTTCTAGTGTACAGGTGATGCTGAAACTGACACCCTCCACAGGAATACGTCTGTTGGTGGCAAGAACCGGAGCTGACTCTGAAACAGTGTGGCCCGTAGACTGTATGTTTTACATGTTGATAATGACCTTGTTATGTTATAACACTGTTTTGAACAGTGTGCCGTTTGGATGTGTCAATTTGATATTGGGGACAGTAATGCAGGTGTTATATATGTTTATGTTTTTATAAGGAACAGCACAACGTCGCTGGTGCCTCTAATATGTTGTTATATGTACACTCGATGTAGTTCAGTTATTGATTTCTCAATTTCAAAGTTCCATCAGAAACGATACCTTGTGCTTGTATAGAACATATATTATTTCAATAACGTCTGTTCTTTAAGTTTGATATGATTTCACTTAAAAGACCTAGTATGGCAGAGAGGCTGTCGGCGTCTTATTCTCTTTTGGTTTTAAATAATCAAATATATTTCCTAAGCTTAATGTATATTTCTGCAAATATTGATCTTTTTTCACACCATTAAGATTATCACTTGAGGATGAGTTGGATTTAATACCGCATTGAATATCTTCCCAGTCACATTATTGGCAATCGCCCTGCTTCAGAAGAGGCACTGTGCAGATCTGGGAGTCCTTATCGGGGGAACTCTTTGAGCAGTGTACTAAGGGAGGTAACTCTAAACAACGAAAGCCCCGTTTCTCTTCAGGGCAGAGTGTTGAGGCTTGTGTGTTGATACTTGCGTATCAAAAGCCATATGACAAGAAATATGACCAGATTCATGGTATTATCTGCCAAGTCGGATCTGCTAGAGAGAAAACCACCTGTCAAAGTAGATAATCTCCAACACAAGGTTTGCATGGAAGTTATGTGTCCTGTCAATGCAGTCAAGAGGTGCACAGGTCCACACAGGTTAGAGAACATTTGTTATACACAGACAACATTCAGTATAAGTGACAATGTGTACCTACCACAAGGACGTATCCGGGCTGTATCCAGCAGAATAAGTAGTGGAATCAACTCCAGAAAAACACGTCGACACATTTCGCTGACTAAAGCTTGCAGCCCACCGTCATGCACAGGAAGAGGCGATGTTTGTAGAGCTGACAACACCAATTTACTTCCGGGTAGCTGATAGACAGGCTACGGTGTATAGGTATGTGTACATATTCAGTCTCTGATTCATTGTACATGTATTATGTTTGGAGATCCACACATTTACAGTGTTTTACTGAGGCCTTGATCCACTATGAGGTGACAACGTAAATGTGTCAGCTTGTTGTCAGAAGTATCAGGTTCACTGCCAATAGACATTAAGTCTTCAGTATCAACTTTTCTTCAACGACTTAACCCTTACATTGCTGAAATAATTTGATGAGTGTCCTGCAGTAGAGCAGTTTATAACAACATTTTAACAGGCGATATGAGAGAAGAAACATTTGAAAGTTCATTTGTCTGATGGAACAGTTGTGTCGTTCTAGGACAAACACGTAATATCTGGGTTTTGAGCGTGAACGCAGAATGTCAGCTTAAGGAAAGTCCCATGTTCTGTTGTCCTCAGAAACGTATGTACACGGATTTAAGGCTGAGGAACAATACCTGGGTGAATCTGTGATTCAGTCTACAACAACATGGCATAACCGACGAGAGCAGTAGTACACAGGTCCAGAAATTCATTTCACTCCTACATGCTTCCATTTATTTGTCAAGTGGCAACAGTCTAAAACATGATAACATGTATGATTAAACTAAACATATATTGTCGATGTTGATGGTTCTGAACATACATATATGTATCATTTCTTACAATTTCCCTCTACGTCACCAAAGAAATAATATAAACTGGAAACACAATTTGATAAATGCATTATCGAGATGCTTGTTTATCACCGACCGGTCAAAACAAGCTTTAAAATATCTATTTATTAACTTTATTTGTTCTCCTGTCTGCCGTCATTGTGTTAAACGAACAATTCACTCAATTAATACCTGGTTAATATATTATACGTACATAAGATTATATTTATAAGTAGCCCATGCTGTCTTATAGACGACAATATTTCGTTTATGTTGTCATATTATATCAACAAAAATATTGTTTTCTTCCTACTATGATATAGATGTGCGGATGGACAAACTGTGCACTGGGCCTCAGATCAAGATGTTATCAACCAGCCACCACAGTGTTTATCTAGTCACCATGTTGTTTGATGACATCTAATCCTGTTGATCATCTGTGATGCGTTGTCGTGTCATTTTTTTAATGTTGCCGTGTCAAACTATCACCACAATGGGAACATGGTAGTCAAATAAGAAATCAAGAGTCATCCTCCGCAGTTCCTCAATAGATCTGGTAATAGCCTGTACTTGGCACTTTAGTAACAAAGCAACTCTGACAATTCACCACAAAGTGTGTAATGAAGTCTTACACTATCCACCACTCGACCCTTTGCATCACTGAATACTCAGCACGTCTGTTGCATTTGTTAATAACATGTGTTACTTTAGACTCCCTCACAGGGGACTATCTGGTGTATGTTCATGTTTGGTAGACGAGTTCTGAACGATTTCTTTGCAATAAGAATGTAACTAATTCGGAAAGTTCACTGCACTCACGTTCAACGTTCTGTTCTGCTGCAAAGACCTATACAAAACACGAATAATGTGGATCCGTATAACCAACCTCGGCTTACAATACGCACATATAGACGACTGACTGTCTTTTGTTCAGAAGTATTCCAAGAGTGACAAAAAGTCTCACGATATCTGTTGACATGATATTCAAACGACCGATTATGACATAGTGATTTCAAACCTATCGGGTCTGTGTAGCAGTTTACGGAAGTGTTTTTGAAGTTGTAAACAGATATGTTGTATGGTGTTTACATATATCTGCAGATATATAAATTATACTTTCTATGGTGAAACAACGATTTTAAACACGTGTTTATATATTACTTAGTGTAAGATACTACTGATAATATGTTTTTGTAGAATTGTTAGCATAGCAGGCAATGTCCCAGTAGGGATGGATACGTGTGTATTTGGTGCAGTGGATATCGGAGTAAACTTTCTAGTTCAATGAAACAGTGAAACTTATAAAATGCATATTTTAGAAAATGTTGTCTAAATACCGACAAACGTGAGTGAGTGAGTTTAGTTTTACACCTCACTCAACTCAGCAACACTTCAGCTATATATGTCAACCACGACACCCGATCCCGTTAGTATTACGACAAGCATTGGTTACTTAAGATCAGCTCTCATCCGGATCTTTACGGATCGACAAAAGTGAAGTTGGCACAAATAATGCGATATATATTCAGCATGAAAACAAACTTTATTTTCTATCAACACAATATTCATTGCGAGAAAATTGTGATACAAACAGACGACATATCAACATAGCTATTTATGTCCAGCATACGTTCCTCAAATGCGGTTGAGTATGTACAACATAAAGCCGTGTGTATGTTTCCTTACAGTGAGAGCGGTTCACGTCAGATGGCTGCGTGGTGTGATTGACTTGTTCCTATGCTATACTATGCTATGTTCCTTTGAGTGGGCTATGCTAGCTGTGTGACAGGATTTCCTACAAGATAGGCCATACACAGTGGGTGTTAGAACTTCACGAGCCTCGGTAAGGTAAATGTACTTACATTTAGATGTTTAACATGCTGAAGCAAATGCGATATTGGGTCAATATGTCTTGCTGGATGAGATTCTTCATTGTGACATCTCCTCACATGAACTCATATGTTACGGATTTAACACACGTAATAAACATTATAAGGTATCACCTCAATATGAACACAAGGTTGTGCAAGAAAGTTAGTGTCAACCAGTCAGATTCCAATGTCATGTGACATAAGATATTGCTATGTTTTGTGTTTTAAATCTGCAATCTATTGGATTAAAGTAAGTTAAGATCACTCGCATTGGGATTGGATGTTGGGTCAATCCTTCATAGTTACATGTCCTCCCGTAAATTCATCTGGTATAGATCAAAACACATTATAAGGTGTCTTTCACTGTGGACAAAAGGTAGTTTAAGCAGTCATATTCATCCAAGTGTCAGATGTTTTTTTCCCACACATTCCCAAAAGTGAGGATCTGAAAAAAAACCAGTGAAATGTGTCACCTTATTATCGCACAGAATGTGCCATGTCAAAATGAAAATAATGCATTCTATATTAGAAAACAGAAACTTAGGTGTCTGTCGGAAAATAATCATTGATTCTTGTGTACAGTTCATTATTGTAGCTTTCTTTATTCATGATTATTGATAACCAAAATATTGGTTACCTCAAGGTTGAGAGCCGCTGTTCTGGTATGGAGATGCACTGATGGACTCGTATGGTGTAGGAGGCGTCTCTGTCATGTCTTCGTAGGTACTTGCCTCTGCTTTGGCCTCAACTGAAAACCACGACATTTCCCAAGAACCTTTCATATATTGTATACCCTTCCAAACGTAAACACAACGATAGATATAATTCCTGAAATACGGCATACCTTCACTACACTTATGACTGAATGCTATAGTAATGTAAGAAACTGTGTCCATCTACCGTTAGTATTCTCATAAACCTTCAGCTGTGTGTAATGTTGTCTTTCTGAACCCCCTGTATCCATGCTTGAGGACTGAGCTGAACTGTTGATGTGATCTGTAACAAATAAACATGAACATATATTAACGGTATCAGCACATCTCCCTGTCAGTGGCCATCTCGATATGTCTGACTAGAAATGTTGAACCTACCAAGGGATGAATATCCTGCTGTGTTTTCCATTTCATCAGTTTCAGGATTTCTGGTGCTACAAAGGCAGGTAAGGTCGATTACTGAACATACCATGGAAAGGAACGAGTTAAATAGTTGATGTTTATATCTGACTATAAATGGCTTCGTACGTTATCTCAAAGCAGATGATTTCAAAACGTTTTATTTACATGCTTAGCCTACCTTTTTGGTAAAGCAGATCCTGAAAGGAGAGAATACCTATTTAGTACGCCGAAATACAAACATCACAAATGACGAATTTGGCATTTAGGAATTGTTGGAAAGGAAGAATGAGACATATGAAAGGATAACAATTTAATAAACAACACCCTCCATCTAAGTAGTCATTGGTGAAAAACGGTTCCTGTCATTATTGATTGTGTATAGATTCAAGCTACAGGATGAGCTCAATGTGAACTTGTTAGTTCACGAATGTCACTCATCTTTATCAATAACAGTGTGAATTGAAACATCCCTTCTGTAATTATCTCCACAACACTATTCTACTTCAAATGCTACTGAAATTTACCTTTGAAAATGTTTCCAAACCTAAACCCCTTCCTGTAGAGAACCGTTAGAACTAATCCTTCAATCAGCAAAGTAACAAGTAGGGTTCCTATTGTGGCGCCTACTATTACACCTGTCATGTTACAGTCGGCTTTGAGCGGTTCCGGGTTTGAGGGACCTGCAGCATAAAATGATAAAGACGTGACGTATATCTTGTTTCGTAAAGAAAGAGTTGACTTGCATTTGAAGCTGTTTGTTCTTTCTGTGCCATGTGCTTTATAACGATTCCCTCTACATCTAAACTCCACATCGTCCAAAATGTCATACAAATAGTATCACACATACACGTATTCATCTGTAGATGGGAACTGCAATATTTACTTTACAGACACAGGATAGTTCGCGGTTTGAAAGGCTGATTACATATTACTATATCCTCGGCATAATATCAGGCAGGAGATCGTACACCTATATCTTCGAAACCAATGATCTACCCTTCAATTTAGTGTCTAATACATGTCAGATCAGTTTTAGAAACTGGGCGACAAAGGATCGGTACACAAGAAATGAAAAACACATTTCCCTTTAAGATTCATGGTATTCCTGGCTTTTCATGGCATGGCCACGAACGTCAGGGATCCATCCCATGGAAGTCTTATTCTAGATACGTGTCGGTATTTGGAAAATTATAGACTTGTGCCTCAAGAAACAGTTAACGGTACTCACAGCTGACGTTGAATGTCCTGACATCAGAGAAGTTGTATCCTCCATACTGCCACGCCCCCAGACACTGACACTGTTGACCATTCTGACTCCTGCTGACAGTAAAGGAGAGAGTAGATGTCCTGGTCTGACCACTGTCACTGACCGATGCTGATCCAGTGCCAGGACAGGACCATGTGATCGTAGCTAGAGGATTTCCTCCTGTCACCGAGCAGCTGATTGTCTGTGTGTCTCCTTCAAACATCACATCCGGAAACTGTGTGATGGAAGGAGGGACAGGCGGGGGATCTGAAACATGAACAACCAAGTAAGCAACTATCAACCAATAAAAGTACAGATGTAACAGCAGAGCCCATGACCAAACTGATCTCAATACAATTAGCTCGGTATTTCCACACCCAAAGAAATCCCTTCATCCGGTAGGATGCACAATGTATCCAAGAGTGATAACTCCTCTGCATAACACTCCTAGGCAACCCTGTTTATATTTCTCTGAAAATTCCAGGAGGTCTTTCGATGCACATCAACAGAATGAGAATATACAAAGGGAACACTGAGAATACCTAAGATTACTCACATTTGACATCCAGTGACACAGAACCAGTCTTAGTTGTCAAAGTCCTGGTGTTTCTGACCTGACATCTCACGGTTGTCTTGTCTTTGTTTGGCCTGAAGGTGAGAGTCTGGTACCACCAGGTAGAAGATCCTGTCACTGACCCCGTGCTGCCATCTACAAGTGTTCCTTCACTGTAGTCCCAGGTGAAGGTCACGTTGGGGTAAGCGGAGGCAGTACAAGTCAAGGTCAGGTTTGTGTTCTCTACAGCTACTGAGTTGTCTGGTTTTGTCACATCAACCTGTTCTGGACCGACTGTAATACAGCACAATAATCTGTGGCGGCGGTGAAGGTCCTGTTACTGCATTAGTATTGACAGTCTGTTATGTGTATACATGCACGTCAACATAAGGTAAATATCTACCGCAATTACTCTCATAATGTATAGCCAAACTATATTTGGTCTTCTTAATTTATCAACGGTGTCATTTTATACATATGGACAACTCTATTCACTCAGTATTGATTGGCTGACATGAGAACTAAATTACTACCTAATATACAACTCACACCACACTCCTATCCGGGCGCTGTCAGACCGCACTGGGGAGGGATTGTGGATGTTGGTGGCGCGACAGTAGACTGTATGACCAAGGTCACCTCTGACAGGGTTGAAAGTCATTGTACTTGTAGTCTGGACAACACCTGATTGGGGTGTGTGATCAACAGATATCCCACTTTTCACCAGAACACTGTTCTTGTACCACGTGATTGTGGCAGCAGGGTAACTGGCAGAGGTCACACAGGTCAAGGCCAAGGGTTGACCCTCAGCAGCTCCCACTTCCTGATTGGTTGACGTGATGTTTGTTAGTGACACCCTGTTGACAGCAACTGGATAGAAATGGAACAAGGAAAGGTAATATCCTAGATACCGGTCATACCCGTCAATACCGAAGGGATACTAAAGGTATCTCAACAGTACGCATGACATTTCAGGGTATATCAAAACATATGCTTACTGTCATGAAAACAATAGGTAGAGTTGACGTTAGACTGTGTTGGTTGCCTGGCAATAGTATAGAAACATCGTACTGTAGGAAATCAACCTGCTATCTAAACAGACATTCATATTACTTACTGTCTGGAAAGGAATATGACGAGTTCACACTCGTCTCTGTGTTTGATGCCTGGCAGTAGTACAGGAAGTTCCTGCTGTTGGGTATCACACTTTTATATATACAGCAATACAGATTACTTACTGCCAGGATAGGATGATGTGGAGTTGACTGTAGACTGTGTGCTGGAAGCCTGGCAGTAGTACAGGGAGTTCCTACTGTTACCTGTCAGCTGGTAGTTGATGTTGGCTGTCCAGCCAGTGTATCCCTCTACTGCTGCTGGGCTGATGGCCACACTAGCCCCGTCTCTGTACAACGTGATGGACGGCGGTGGATTGGAGACAGCGACGCAGGAGATAGATGTAGTAGTTCTAGTAAGGGTAACACTGTTCAGAGGAACTGAAATAATAACACCGCATTATGAAGTATGCTGTCACCGTGTAGATTAGTGGTAGTCGAAAGATACAGGTGATAGATGAAATAGTTTCAAGTGATGGTATTACTGGTCAGAAAACAGAACTAAACAGCTTTACAGGCGATAGATGCAGTAGTTCTGGACATGGTAACGTTGGTCAGAGGAAGTTACAATAATAGCACAGCTGCAGTATGAAACTACAGGTTTGAGCAATTGAGTGTTGAGATTTGAAAACACGGGTGATTTGACATCCACCTCACACAGAAAAATTTAACAAAATGTCAGCATGACAAACTTACCAAGAACATCCATCTGTATCTGGTTACTCGGTCTGCCTCCAAACTGATAGTCACAGCTCCATCTGAGTCTATCCCTGCCGTACACGACGTTGTTGATGGTGAGGTTGTAGTTGGTGGAGCTGGGGCAGGAGGTGGTGTAGTCAGCTGGGAGCTGGAGGGAGGTGGAGCTGCAGCTACCCTGGTTTACTCTGTATAATAAAGTTCCATTCTGCCACACTATAGTTGTATGTGAAGCTTCTCCTGTGTAACACATCAAGGTACAGTTCCCTCCTGCCTGTACAGAACCTCCACATGATGACGTCAGCTGATAGTTCTGGGCAGAAACTGAAAGTTCACAGAACGATGACAACTGCATGGACATAATCTTTACGGAAATAAAAGACTTCAGCATCAGAATAACAACACATGACTATATAGACAAAATCTTCTCTCTCCGGTAAACAACTTATCCAACTAATTCAGCACTGTTGTTTTCACTGACGTCATTTCTTGTGTCATATTGTTTCACGATGCAGAGGGACATGTGTCCCAGTCATCCACGACACCAGAATTCGCTTTGCGGAGTTGCGTCCCTTTTTGGTGTGCTGGAAACATTCCTGGGGGTTCAAACGCCAGCGGTTTACTGCATTATGTGTCTTGGTATGTCAGCACCAAACCTGTGTTTAACCAAGCTAAATGTCCACGCTGTGCATACATCCTGTCATTCCAACTTCATCAACATGACACACCAAGCCGTGACTCACTTACTGTTTAAACCAGCGTTAAACCAACCCCACTCATCTACTTAAGCATTATTCTTGTTATCCTAAATCTTAGGAAGCAGGTGTTTAACTCATTCGAAAGTTGAGTCTGAATCTTACCTCGGTTTGTCTGAAGGTATCACATTATTTTCATTATTTCTTCGATTTTGCATTATGTTCCTAGCTATTACTCTCTCTGTTAAGCCACTCTGTCTGTTATCAACGGTGCAGGTAACTATTACGCTCTCTGTGTAGACCACTCTGTCTGCTATCAACGGCACAGGTAACTATTACACTCCCTGTGTAGGCCGCTCTGTCTGCTATTAACGGTACAGGTAACTATTACACTCTCTGTTTAGGCCGCTCTGTCTGTTATCAACGGTACAGGTAGCTATTACACTCTCTGTGTAGGCCACTGTGTCTGCTATCAACGGCACAGGTAACTATTACACTCTCTGTGTAGGCCGCTCTGTCTGCTACTAACGGCCGGGTAACTATTACGCTCTCTGGTTAGGCCGCTCTGTCTGTTATCAACGGTACAGGTAACTATTACGCTCTCTGTGTAGGTCGCTCTGTCTGTTATCAACGGTACAGGTAACTTTTACTCTCTCTGTGTAGGCCACTCTGTCTGTTATCAACGGTACAGGTAACTATTACGCTCTCTGCGTAGGCCACTCTGTCTGTTATCAACGGTACAGGTAACTATTACACTCTCTGTGTAGGCCACTTTGTATGTTATCAACGGTACAGATATATAGCTGCAGACCTGCTCTACCCGTTTACATATACGTACAATATACTTCCTCGTTCTATTTTGGGTGACTGTGTGTGTGGGACCTGAGGCGTGAGATTCGTTGCGCTACCCTTAATGCATTTACAACTTAAACATGTTTTAGACATACGTGTACCTACCCCGTTGTTTGTGAGGAATGTCCACCAGTAGAGTCCCAACTGTGAAGATAAGACGGAGAGACAGCATGGACATGTTGGTGGTGTGCAATACTAGTGACACAAGAAATAGATACTAGCACTGGTGAACAGTGTATGTAATTATACTTCCTGTTGTGTTGATATGCTGGCTGGATATGTACAGCTTGATGTGTGCCATTCAGACGGGTATTCAGAGAAGTAGAATGCAGATTGTGGTGTTAGATGACAGAAGAGCTTTGTTGAATGTATAAATGTGTCTGTGTAGACATAGCATAATACCTGGATATTCACTGCAGGGTTCCCCGCCACAGACATTGGACGTATCTTCTACAAGTTGTGTGGGACGGTGGGGTAGCCTAGTGGTTAAAGCGTTGGCTCGTCACGCCGAAGACCCGGGTGCGATTCCCCACACGGGCACAATGTGTTAAGCTCATTTCTGGTGTCCCCCGCCGTGATATTGCTGGAATATTGCTAAAAGCGGCGTAAAACTAAACTCAGTCAGTCAGTCAGTCTACAAGTTGTGCGACAAAGCTGAATGCAACACCAAACTTAAGAAGTTCGTAGACTACGTTGACCGCCAGTGGATCCAACATGACATGTTCACTCCAAAGTCGTATCCAGTCTTCAAGGTGACCATCCGCACAAATAATCATGTTGAAGGTAATAGTGTATTCTTATTTTTTTTATTACAATTGATAGAAAAAGGAATATCTATACAAAAAGTTAAATGTTTTATACATTTGGTACATTAAACTAATGAAACAATGGTATCATTATATTCCAGGATGACACTTGCGACTGAAGACGAAGACCAACTCTCCCAAGCTTGGTATATACCAGCTGGCCGAAGTTTTGAAGTCAGAAGCCGACTTGGTGAACCTTCAGACCAGACTAGTGCGGAACGGTGTTCTGATTTCCCGCCTGATGAGGTAAGCTACACAGAGCCAGAGGCGTATCTTTGCAGCCTGGAACGAATACCGAGATGGCGATCTCAGTCTGATGTCTCTCCTGACAACATGCGCACAGATCCATGGTCGTTCGGTGTAACCTGCAGTCGGCAGAGAAACACACAGAACCATGAACATTACCGTTTATTCAAACACGATGAAAACAAAACGAATATTGCTTGGAGTCAGTATTGACAGGTATAATCAATACTCGGCATATATTCAATATCCATCTTGGCAAAAATATATAATATAACCTCCAAACCATATTAACCTATATTTGATGTACACTCATTATATATGATATATATTCAATAATATATACTCAATATTCACACTGGTAGAGATAAACAGCTCCTCGTCATTCACAGATGTGGAACCACGATGGTGTGGCGGCAGATTATGTCACAAATCTGGTTTATGTCACAAACAACTTCGGGTAATTGACGTCAGCCAATATGCTGCCAGTCTGCAATATTCTGGTGGACGTGCGGAACACCAATTCACACCACAGTAAGTACGAGTCGAGGTATGTCACATCATCACCAAGTGACTTCAGGTAACACAAAGATCACCGTAACCTCATCCTTCTTTCATTTTACACAATGACATGTACGGAATCCTGTTTTGGTCACAATCAAAGTCAGTTATATGATAATCTGGTCTGAACACTCACCCTGACCTCCTCACTTCTTTCCTGGCAGGTGTTTACAAAGTTAATTGATATATTTGTTTTGTCCTGATAATTGCTAGTAGCTTTTTGTATAAGAAAAATATACACCAATTTGTTATGAATGATAAACTTCCGGTTGTGTTGGTTACGCGGGTTGTTTCACAGGCTGAGTTTTCCTGGTTGTTGTCTGGTATTATACACCCTACAGTAAACGCTGATTCCGGTTGAAGGACCGGCTATTGGCATACTTAAGGCTTAAAGAGTGAAATATTTAATGTTCTTGGGTTGTTATTTACCCTTTGGCGGTAACTAATTTACTACTTCAACGTATTGACTTTTCCTCGATTCCCCTAGGTGTCTAGGATGATGTCAGTGTTGTGCTAAATATAGTCTCGAAGATTCTCCTAAACTGAAGGACAGGTTTGCATAGCCGTTGTGTCGTACCGGTCGGAGCCCCGTCCAACTCTGAAGAAAATAATTGGTTAAACCGATATCCGTCCGTGAAATCAAGTTTTGCTTTGTGGCAGTCGTACAACTGTTGGAAATTACACACACTGTCTGTTCAAATTAATTCAGCTGAAATCACTTGCATATATTATACTACTCACAGTTTGTTGAGATTCACAGATTCAGCCAGTCATATTCTGTGAGTAAGTGAGTTTAGTTTTACCCCGCACTCAGCAATATTCAACTATATGGCGGCGGTCTGTAACAGACAATTCAGTGATCAACAGTATGAGCATCGATCTGCGCAATTGGGATATGATGACATGTGTCAACCAAGTCAGCGAGTCTGATCACCCGATCCTGTTAGTCACCTCTTACGACAAGAATGGGTTACTGAAGATCATTATTCTAACCCGGACCTTCACGGGTATCATATTCTGTGCATCTACCGAACAGCAAAGGACAATCCCTCGTGAGATAGGTTAAGGATACAAAAAATACAAAAAACGAACAAAAACAAAGAACATGTAAACAATTATGAGTCAGATCACTTTCAAAAGTAAAAGTTTTGACAGAAACTGAAAAATATATACCCCCCACAGCCTATCATCACCGTCTTTGGCCTCCCGAAGGATGATTGTTCCACAAGTCAGTGAGAACTTTGACGAGTTCTTGTAAATTCGTTGGATGGACAGGGCAGTATTCCACATGTGTTGAGTAGAGCTGATGTCTGATGACAGCACAGGCCACTCCATGGGACAATGGTATCCTGCTCTGAGTAGGTATTACCGACCGTGGCACGATGAAATCGTTCGTTTTCGTTCAAGTCACAGCACACCCAGATGTTACGGACTGGAGATGACACCTCCCTAAATCATGACTGATCCCCCTATGTTGCTACAATACTATATTATGACATACTTGGTAGATCGGAGTTATACTGTTCTGTCTCTGTTTATGTACATCTGTCCACGTAATCACCAAATGGATTTTTGTGTTCATTGTGAAAATATATTGCTTATTTGCTTTGCGAAATATTCACTATTAAATATATATTCGACATCGATGACATAAGCGTAACTAACATGATTTGTAATTCTAACAGTAAATGTGCATGTGGAACTTTATCTTGTGAAGTAATGTGAATATAAAGCAAATAACAAGGACGCCCTGTCTCACAGCAAAGTAATGCTCTGTCCTGAACGTCGTGTTTGTGTGTCCGCAGCTGAAACTCATGGCATGATGTTGACTTTGTGCGTATTTCATTCGTGAGGGCCTGAAATGTACAGAAGTCAAGGTAATTAAACATACAAATATCACATCAACTGAACATATCACATAAAGTAAACGTATTAAACTCGAACAGAAGGTAAAGCATATGCTTTGGGTTACTACTGTTGAGACATTTAAGAACACAGTTGATCGATGACGATGTAATGCGATTAGAATCATCAAGAGTGTTTTATGGTTTGGTTACCTGGAGGATGTGCCCCAGTGTTCTGGTATGGCGATGCGCTGATGGACTCATAGGTCACAGGGGGAGCCTCTGTCACGCCTTCATAGGTACTTGTGTCTGCTGCAGCTTCCGCTGAAGATAAGATTAATTGCATAATGTATCTCCAAATACAAATTACACCTCAATTCTTTGTACTGGCTCTTCCACAAGCTGACAATACATCCATGTGAAAACATAAGATTAAACAATATGAAGCAAAATGCCCCTACCTTTTGTGTTCTCATAAATCTTCAACTGTGTGTACTGTTGTTTTTCTGATTCCTCCTCCACATTTGAATACTGCGCTGGAACCGTGATGTGATCTGAAACACATTGCACTGGTTTAGTAGTAACAGATCCAGATTTGGTTGTACTATCAACTAGAGGGAAACATCCAGCAACCAGTACATACCTAGAGATGGTTGTAATATCAACTAGAGGGGAACATCCAACACCAAGTACATACCTAGAGATGAATATCCTCTGTTGTCCATGTCCACAGGTTCAGGATGTCTGGAGCGACAAAACAGCATCAGGTCAGGTTTGAAATAAAACAATCGGGAGATAAACATCATAATATAAAAAGTAATATATTTTTTAGTGAACCTGTTGCAAGTTATAGGGGAATTACTACCTAATTTCGTAGTTTTACATGCGATGTTGCATCGAACTATATTGACATATGGATTACCTTTTTTGTGCAGCTCCTGGAAAACAGGAATAGTAAATATGTCATAGAGTGTGAAACACACTTCACAAATATCAACGTGTCACATCATAAACGAAATGGAGAGAGACAAATGCCTTTTCTGTGAATTACTGTGGATGGAAACTATAAAAATACATACGTTGTACTTATACTATGTACCTTTCAGAATGTTTGTAACTCTGTACCCCTTTCGGTACAGCACAATTAGAACAGTCCCTCCAATGAGCAGGGTAAGAAGAAAGGTTCCCACTGTAGCTCCTGCTAATACCCCTGTACTGATACATGAAGCTTCGAGCTTTTGCTGGTCTGGTGGATCTATAATGTAATCAAAACACCATAAAATATGACTGTGAATTGTGTGCATTTATGGTTCAACTGAGCCCTGTGCAATATTCTAGTGACAAGCACAAGCCCCGCACAAGTCATTAGTGTGTGTGCCAAGCTAACACACAACGTTTCCTCGGCGTTTCCGTTTGTACATTGGTAACGTCACGATACAACGTTGTCGCAACATTAGTATGACGTCATTTTATAACGTTATTTCACACCGTTACAGTACCATTACATACATACGTTGTCAAAACGTCGTGTATCGACTGTTACACACTGTTATGATTCATCGTTTCTTAAACGGTGGTGCGACGTACAGTGCCTCTTTTATTCCACTTTGGGATTTCCATCCCATTAACATGCTAAAGTCAAAGAGACGTCATTTCCATTCTTTCTGACAACGTTATTATCACCTGAGGGTGCAACCTTGTGTCACAACGTAATAACACTGTTGCAAACTGACGTTGAGGAAACGTTATGAATTGGGCTCTTCACAAGTATGATAACAACGCTTTTTACAACTTGGTGTCACGACAGAGTTTTCTGTAAAACCCTTAGGATAAAATTAACTTTGGGATTCGGTCTTCACTATTTATCTGTAGATGCTACCCTGGCAAGCGATGGGTCGTAATATAAATGGCACCTGTTAAATTCCAAAGACGAGTACAACGTACAAAGCTCATTTGCAGCTTGGACGTTTGTTGCAATATCTTAGTGACATGGACGTCGGTCTGTAGACATTCGATCAGACCATGCATTGACTTGATAACATACATGAACAGAGTCTGACCACAAGAACCAGCTAGTCACCTTTTACAACAAGCATGGGTCAATGAGGACCAGTCCTTCCCCAGTTCCCCAAGGTGTTCAACGTTGATGGTGCTTATTCATATTTAAGCCCTAATATCTAATGATGAATTGATATCTTCACACGAAAACGTGTCACACTTGTATATTAACTATACTTAGTCTACATAAGTATATTTATTCAGCTATACGACCATTTACCTCCCCTTTGTGAAACAAAAATTGCATCAGCCTACAAGGACTCAGAAATTACTATTTTTCTTTTCTCTGAATATATACCCAAATAAGAAATTGTACATGAAAGGTACCCACATATTTACAAAACACGTTTTCCATAAGATACATAGTGTAACCAGTGAGTGATTCTCATCAAGACATACTTACCACCAACAGTCACAGATTCTACCAATACATATCCATATATGTCCTTCAGATGCAGTTAACAAGTTGTCCATGAGATACATAGTGCAACCAGTGAGTGATGCTCATCAAGACACACTTACCCCCCGCAGTCACAGATTCTACCAATACATATCCATCAGAATTCCCGTAGTGATTTTTAGCGTGTAGTCGGATAATGTAAATCCCTCCAGATATAAGCCCAGTCACTTCCACAACCATCATCTCGCCGGTGTCATCATAGGATTTGTACACAGTCCACGTTCGTGTAGCAAACTGACGATACTCAATGGGAAACATCTGAGGGTGTCCACCATTGAACCCAGGCAGCCACGACAGCCATACCGACGACGTTGTTGCATTATCTAGATCTCTAAACTGTGTAGGTGTCTGAGGTGGCCCTTACAAGACATAAACATATATAAACGTAATTATTGTAATGTAATTCCATTGGTTGAAAAGTTCAAATGAAAACTGAGGACAATTGTTATGGATATACAACTTATTCTTGCTTGACAACGACATTAAAATCTATGTCGATCGAAACGTCACCTATACAGTATAAAGAAGTTGTATATCCACAAAAAAATGTCGTCATACTTCATCTCTGCAACTTCTAGAATGCCAATCAAACAAGTCTAAATGAAGGTAAATGAAAGATAAAATTGAAAAAGGTTGAATCTGGTAAGCTTCAATGGCAAGCTGAAAGCATAACACACCTACAGGCACTACGCTGACTGTGTATGTGACTGGACTCCCCACGCCATTGCCCACTGTCAGACTGTAGTCCCCGAAGTCCTGCTGTTGGAGGTTAGTAAGGTGTACACTGGCAGTGATTGAGATGTCTGAGGCCGGGCTGGAGGAACCAGTGAGGTCCTGGCTGATACTGATGACTCTACTCCAGGTGAATGTAGGAGGGGGATAGGCCAGGACTGACACAGACACAGTCACGTCACCACCCAGTGTAGTGGCGAACTTGAGTTGTTTAGAGTCGTCAAGTCGTGGAGAACCTGGTTACATGCAGAGAATAGTATACAAAAACAATAACAATGAAATCGTTCTTCAGAAGTTGTTATATGAGGTCGTTTTAGTCATTTGCTAGACAGGTGACAATACTTCTACGTTCACATGATCAACAGGCCATAAACCAGATCAAATAAAGACTGGTACCTGAAGCATGTTCTTTGCTCAATTCACTGATAAAAATCATGTCAAAAATGAATAATGACAACCATTACAAGACATCGATGCGTACATTATATCAAGATACATGTATTACATTGAACCAGCAGCTCCACCCTCCGAGTGACAGGTGCCCCGATGTTGTTAGTGGCAGTACAAGAGTAGTTCCCCCTTTGTCTACAGTCTGCTGACTCCAGTCTGTATGTTGCTGTCAGGGAGTTATCTGCCCTTGTCAACTCCTCAGTTCCATTTAGTAACCTGATGACTGACCTTGGGTTACTGTCAATTTGGCATCTCAAAGTCACTGAATATGACTCGTTAACTGTCACTGAGCCACTGTGAGAGTTGCCGTTAAATATGCTTATGTCGGCTGGGTCTGAAAATATGAACCATTGCATCATTGATTTATATTGACCGTAAAATGAATTCAACATTAGTTGAAAGAGGCTAGCAGTTCTGTAGTTATAACATAATTATGTCGTCAGTGTACACATTATACACTCTCACTGAACATCAACACTGATTGTAACACTGTCACCAGTGTAGACTGGAGCACCGGTTCGAATCCCGGGGGTGACACCAAAATTTGTGACCTGGGTCTCATACTGTGTTGTGTCCACATTGCACTCAGTCCACCCAGCTGTTTAAAATGGGGGTATCTGAGATGTACGGATCTATACGGTCGCGCGAAGCGCTTACCAGCGGCTTTAAAAGTTCAATTCCGTCAGGGTAATAATGTATCGCCAGTGAGCAGCATCGCGTTGGGTCCTAGGCGCAAAAATTATTATTATTATTATGTTTTACAGATTAAAGATAGTATGCAGCAGAGAGGGTTCGGGTGATCCTGGCACAGTCAGGCTGGTAAGGCTCATCATCAGCTCAGGACCCTTGCCCTCTCTACACGCAGCCCAGACAGCGAATGGGACTTCTCCCAGGAAACGCTGCCTAGTCGAACCCACCGAGAACTCCGGAGAATATGAAGGCTCCACAACACTGCAGCCTTCTGCATTACCCACAGTGTCAGAAGGGCTGTACTCCCGGTGGAGAACCCAGGCACTCTCCTGATCTGCGCCAAGAGATCAGGAGGTACCAAACCAAGGGCACCGACAACAATGGTGAGCCTGACGACAGTGTACTTGGGATGCAAGCGAGACATTTCAAAGGCGAGGTCCGCATATTTATCATGCTTTTCCTGAATCTTGCCAATGACATTGGTGTCAAAAGGGACAGAAAATTCAATGATATAAATATATTCTTTGGCTTTATCAAAAAGGACAAGATCAGGGTTTTTGGCAGGAATTCTTCTGAGGCTGTATATCGGCCTGTTTGAAAGCATAGTTTCCATGACGCCCTGGACAAGTTCAGGGTCGTACCATGGATGGACCTCGGAGTCAAAGCCACAGGCATGTCGGAGACGGTAGTAAAAGCAGCGAGCCATGCAATCATGTCGTTTAAGATATGCTGTTTGTGCCAAGGAAGGGCTTCCACTGACAAGGTGTTGGACAGTCTCTGTGAATTCATTGCAAAGTCGACATTTCATATTGATATTTTCTTTAAGAATCACATTTAGGCGATTGCGAGTGGGGAGTGACTGGTCCTAAGCAGCAAAAAGGAAGCCCTTAGTTTCACATTTAAGACCAGCCGACTTCAACCAGGCGAAGGAGTCGGTGGGATTGCTATTCTGTTCAACACACTGCATGTACACACGATGCAATGGCTTCTCAGAAAGCTTCTCCACAAAAGACCGACTCTGGGCAGACTTGGTGAAGGACTTCACCTGGTTTACTCCCATCACTGTACCGTCCAGCAGTACATCGCCATCAACAAAATCAACCTCAAATTTCAGATTCTGTCCACGACTTTGGGGCGATTAAAATAGCTGTGGAATTCTTTGCCTTCATCATGAGTCTTCACATGCTTCACCAGAGGATCATCCGATAAATGTATAAGTGCAAAAGTACACAATAAAATTCTATCATAAAGAACCTCCACATTAATCAAACCCTGACCTCCCAAACTGATTGGCATATATAGACGATTAAGAGAGGAATGAGGGTGGTGGGCTCTGTTATCAGACATGATCCTTCTGGCCAGGCGGTCAAGACTCTGGAGGTTTGTCCAGTCAACTACTCCAAAGGAACAGGAGAGAACTGGCACAGCAAAAGTATTGGTGGCTCTGACCTTGTTTCGAGCATGTAGCTCTGGGCTCCATATTTTCTTTTTAAGATAGCTTTAAACTCCGCCCAAAGTTGTCTTGAATCTGGGCGTTGTGGAGCTTGTCTCGAACTTGCATTCCAAGATAGGTGTAGGCCTGATTATTATCATTATACTGAACATCAACACTGACTATAACACTGTCACCAGTGTAGGCTATATACTTACACTGAACATCAACACTGACTGTAACACTGTCACCATTTTAGGCTATATACTTACACTGAACATCAAAACTGACTGTAACACTGTCACTACTCCCGTGTGTATTAGAAGGCTGACATCTGTAGGAGCCTGACTTGGATCTGTCAGCTTGTCCCTGGAGCACGGCTTCACTGCTGAAGACTGTTCCATTGTGTAACCACCTGTAGCTACATCCGGGTCTACAGAGGGCGGAGCACGTGATTGATGGAAGAGCCTGGTGTTCTGTCACATTGTAGGAGGAGGTGGAGGGGGTGAGGGAGATCTGGTAGGGGCCGTCTGGAATGAATGGTAATGTGGCACTGATACTGTGTGTACGATTTATCACCAGATTTGCATATACGTCCACACCTTTACAAAGACACTCATTTAATGATTTAAAAATGACCGTGAAAAGAACTTTGAAAACTATTTTAAAAAGTCTACTCAAATAGAAGCATCAAATGACTGAGTGATTGATCATCTAGTATTTATCAACTTATCTGATGCAATTCGAATACGCATCAGTTTGTGGAAATTAGCTTTTGTGGTTTCTGTGACAAACTCTTTCTTTGCAATTGGGTACATTGCTCAATTGTCCCCCTTTTCCAATTTACCAATATTTTTGGACAATCACAACGGTCCTCAGTGTACTTCAAGTGTATTAATGCTGTTCAAAGTTTCTTGCTCGGTCGATTTCAGAAGTGCGGCACTTACGATGCTTGAGACGTGATGCTGTGTCTCGGCATATAGCAATAGAGGATATATTTCCGTTTCATCTTGGGACATTTTGCCCAAATACACCTCTCGCTTAACACCGTGCATATTTTGAGACTCTATTATCAGTAGCCCACAGTCCTCAGTACTTCTTGAAAGAACTTCCATTATCGGTTTAGAAATTGTCATATTTTCACGCATTGTGTATGTATAATTGTGTAGAAATATTTACATGTTACGATTAGATTAGACATACAAGTGCGGGTAGTCGTTGTGCGTACTCACACTGTGGCTCCATGTTGTACACCTGGCTCCACTCGGATTCCAGACCCCGACTTTCTCTCGCTCTGCATCTGTAGTTGTGACTGTCCCGGGAACTCACTGTGAAAGTGTAGGGAGACCCAGGGGAGGTAACTGAGATGTCAGTGTTGTCACGCTGCCAGGTATAGGTCAAGGTCAGGCCATGGTCAGCTGGGACTGTGGTAGAGTTGGAACTGCAGGTCAAGGTCACTGGCTGGTTGTAGACAGGTGTTGTTGACACTGGTGGACGTCCTGGTGTTGTGGGTTTGCCTTTCAAAATACATGATGTGTTAATTAGGGGCTTGTACATGTGGATTTGTATATGAAATAGAGAAGTGGAAATAAAGAGAGTATACTAGTAAAATGTCCAACCAATTGTGACTTTAGAAGTAACTGGCTATGTCAGCTACAGATGGTTTACTGACGTAATAATGTCGACAGGACCACGTACCAAGTATATCTGTGGCTGGTTAATAAAGAACTGTCCAATAGTGACGGTAGTAGTATAGTCTCAGTCGTCACGAACCCCATTCGGATCCGCGCCGGATGAGAATGCATGAATATGTTAATGTAGGCATGACGTCACAGGTCAGGAAAGGTCAATGAAAAGTGGGTGTTTTCATGCAGTCTTGCAATCTTGTAGAAAACTCTTTATAAGACGTGAATAACAAAAGCAAAGTGTCATGAATAGAGCTATGTATAGCGTGCTGCCCTGAATAGACAGACAGAGAGTACCTGTCAGCCCAGTTTGAATTGAGCGCGCTTGACAACTCACGTGACCCTATATTCAAATAGCCCGCTAGATGGCTTGATCGTGTAACCTGTTTTGATGAATACAGAGTGTGTGTTGAAAGTACATCATACCACAATAGAGACGGGTTGTGTTAACACTGGGTCGGAATGTCCCGTCATGTAAAATGTAGTTAAATAAATTTCATACAGAACGTGTCCTGTACAAGTCTAACACCATGAAAGTAGTGGATAGTTGTTATGTTTAAATGCTATCGACATATTTCATACTAGCTTTTCCGTTCAAATGTAACGTGATGAAAAGTTTTATTTTGACCCATGTAATCTAATATGATGTATACAGTTCTAGTTTTACTTCACAGCATGCTATTTTGAAAATAAATGCTGTGAAACATATCTTTGTCATTATGAAAACTGAGAAGTCATGTAGCAGTGTAACAGCATGAAGCTATGTTTGTTGGGAAAGAGACAGAAGCAATAGAGCAGACATGTAGAGGCGAACAACGTGTTTCATGTTTACAACAGTCACCCTTAATTCGAAGAGAGAACATATTTTAACATGGAAGTTTTAAACGCGAGGAAAATGTTTCATTGGAAAAATATGCCGAAGCAGGTTTATTCATAGCTAGTGTGTAGCAGATAGACTAAGCGACTGACAGGCCATAACAATGTCAACATACCGGCCTATCAATGTCAACATACCGGCCTCGCCTACCGGTGAAGCTTCCCATTCATAAACTGTGTGACCAGTGTACCGTATTTCTTATATGTTAGGGAAGTTGTTTTAAAAGGACTTATTTCAGAGGGGTCATTGGTATTCCCCTCATTAAACCTTTGTTTTGTTGTGTTTGTGTGTATTAAATGTAACCAGTATTTAATGCATTTGAATTCTCATGCATACACTATCTCGGATCCGGCGCGGATCCGGATGGGGTTCGTGACGACTGAGACTATAGTACTGACGGTCAGTAGTTGTGGGTTTGGAGCTTGTACAACGTTTTACATAGGTTACATTTGCCGCTACGCATTGCATTTCGGTGTCGCTGGCACATTTCTGGCCCTTATAGCCGAGGAACGTTTCATTTCCATTACACCATTACTTGTCACTGCGCACACAAGACAAGTTCTCGAAGGGCGGTTTCCCAAAGGTCTCACGAGTAAGTTCAAATACATCAACAGAGGTTTTGTGTTTATCAATAGTTCGCTGCTACGGACTTGTATTGCTTGTGTAAGATCTATATATGTTACAGTGAATATGTCAAGTCAGTAATTTGGTAAAATCACATATTTAAGAGACAAGATGCAGAAGGAAGTAAACAGGAAGTACGCCAACATCACCCTCGAAGCGCTGACCATCTATAACACAATTCGCTGGGTTGGATCAACAAGTCAAGTTTATTACAGCAGTATCATCAGTATACATCTCTAAAGACAGGGCAGGGCAGGGCTGGGTCGGTCCTGGAGACAGTTCATCAGGCTTGGGCGTGGTTGGGCAAGCTGCTACAGGCTTCACTCTAGGTTCCTTTGGCTCTCTCTCTCTCCATGAGTCCCGTTTGCACATCTGCTGCCAGTCTGCCTTGGGTATCTCGGCCAGACCCTTATTAAGCTATTCAAATTAATTAGGATGTCAGGTGTCATCCCCAGACAGGTAGCCAAGACCTATTGGGGTGGTCAGTTGGCTTTAGGCCATAAGTCAGGCTTACATGGCTTATCGGCTTTGGCCATGTCAGATGTGGCTGACCAGAGCAGTGTGTTGATGGATGTCACTGGGGCGACAGCCATGTCTTTGGCCACCTGACACACCATAGCGTTATATTCGCCCCTCTGTTGAACAGAAATGTTCATCTGAAAATTTCTTTGTGGGTGCCCAACCCTTCTTCATAGAATTACATAATATAAACATTCATATTATACATCGTATACTTCCATTCACATAGTAATGACATTATTCACAATATATAGTTGATATACAGGTCACATATTTTACACTGATGGTCTTTAGCTGCCCTGATGCAATTAGCTGTGGTTGCAACGGTTGAATCTACCGTTTACTTCAGGGACAGTTTTCATTCATGTTTACAGTCCGTCTGGGCTGTTATCAGTTCCAGGTATCCTGGTGTGCACTTCCAGGGTACCTAACACAACACACAAGTCGTCGACAAGTCGTTGTACTATCACATCACATGGCCGTCAGTCCAGGCGCCTACTGCATCCTTGATCCCGTCTAGTCATCACTCGTCGGCTTGATTGTAGGATATATTCTCCTAATCAGGGGTGCAGGGTCCTCTTGGGCTGGATCTGGACGTGGAGTCGTCAGTGGTGCCGAGGGAATAGCTCGGTCAGCGGAAACTTCGCCTTCGGTATCTACCGTCACCAGTTCAAACTCAGGGTGATGAACCATGATATTCCTCATATGTCTCCTGCGATGGGCCAACCAGGGTTTGGCAATCTTGGCATATATTATTATCCCTAATACTAAACATGTCAGCAGTAGAATTGTCCCTACCAAATATTTCCAGTTAAATCCTTTTGACTCTACTTCTATGGTTTTCATATCGTTCAGTTCCGAAATCAAATGATGCATTGGTATACTTTTCAACCCTTTTAGCTTGGTTGGTAATTTAGTAGTGTTGAATCCCCCAATTACACGATATAATGGTTTCCATAGTAACATCCTAGATACATTTGGAGTGTTTGTTATTTGAACAAAATTATCGTTAAACTTAGGGTGACTCTCATTATGATAGTAGGGCGATAGGACGAGATAATCATTTGATGCTGAACAGGATGTATTTAGTCTTAACACGTCAAATGGAGGGGGATACTATTACTGTGGGCGGGCGTACTGACGCATGTTCACACACGACCGTGAACTCTAGGCGGCGGTTAGTTGTGACTACCCACTGTCCTGAGGTTAAATATTCGGCCACCGGTAAGATAAACTCAGGTTCCACTTCGGCCTTACACAGTCTTTCTACTTTAGCTGGGTCTTTCATAAACAAAGCAATTACACACAGTTGACTTAAATTGATAGGGTAAATAGGACTTTGAATATGACAATAACTTGTCAGAGGGTGAGTACAAGCCTGGAGTTCAGAGATTTTCAATAGTGCATATTTAGTTCGTGCTACATCTACCGCTATCACGTCAGTTTCCAATTGATATTTTGCAACTATATCATGGATCTGCTTATCATCGAGATTTTGGTGCTTGGATGTCATGGGTAATGGTAAATTATGAGCCCGGTAGATTTCTAATTTTCCCCCCACTATCCAGAAGTGGAATAGGTACAATTATTAAGATTTTTCCTCCTTCTACAACAGTGTTACAGGTAAGGGTTTTATAGAATTTCCATAGATCTCTGTCTGGATCTCCCGCTAATTGAAACTTCGGGGGTAAGTGATTCTTAATCTCCTTTAGTAGCATAAATAGATTTGGAGGGGTGATTGTACTGGGCGATAGTCGTCCCAGGGCTAACATATTCAGCTGTAACTGAAGGTGTTCTATGTATGACAGTAATGTTTGTAGCATGCCCCTGATTTCTTCTATTACTAAACTAATCTGAAGATAAACTTTAGTGGACCACTCTAGCCTTATTATTCTGTTGGTAATGCTAGAGGTAACATTGGCTATTTTGTGTTCTACTTCATCAAGTACATCTAAAATACCATTAATCGTGTGCCTATTTTCAGATATTTGCACTCGAGACGTATTAAGTAGAGATAAACTTTCCTTCACTACATGCATCAACCCGGCTTGGTTCGAGGCTAGACTACGTATGTTTTGTCTTATGGAGCGAAGGTCACCTTCAGATACTGTGCCAAAGAGAAAACTTAGCGCACTTCCAATAAAAGGCAAAAGGGAACGTTTGTGTCGAGGTTGCAACCTTCCATAGTCCTCAAAGCTATCACTTAAGTTAATTAGGGTTGTGTTTAAACTTTCAACTTCATCATGGAGTTTAATGTACATTCCCACAATTCCCGTTAGTCGTTCTGAGTGATAACGATTTAACAGACTTTTTATATTGAAGCCGACTTGCTCAATATTAGCTTTACACTTTGTAATGAACTGCTTATACGGGCTTAGATCAAGATCGGGTCACGGCACCAATTCGCAAGAAGCTCCCGTCCTTGTATAACACAATTCGCTGGGTTGGATCAACAAGTCAAGTTTATTACAGCAGTATCATCAGTATACATCTCTAAAGACAGGGCAGGGCAGGGCTGGGTCGGTCCAGGAGACAGTTCATCAGGCTTGGGCGTGGTTGGGCAAGCTGCTACAGGCTTCACTCTAGGTTCCTTTGGCTCTCTCTCTCTCCATGAGTCCCGTTTGCACATCTGCTGCCAGTCTGCCTTGGGTATCTCGGCCAGACCCTTATATATCTGTGCCCTGTCCGACCGGCGACCCTACTTCTAAGCTATTCAAATTAATTAGGATGTCAGGTGTCATCCCCAGACAGGTAGCCAAGACCTATTGGGGTGGTCAGTTGGCTTTAGGCCATAAGTCAGGCTTACATGGCTTATCGGCTTTGGCCATGTCAGATGTGGCTGACCAGAGCAGTGTGTTGATGGATGTCACTGGGGCGACAGCCATGTCTTTGGCCACCTGACACACCATAGTGTTATACATCTTCATCTTGATCGGTATACAATGCATGTCTAAAGGTCAATTCAAATGGATTATGCATTATCAGGATTATCTCACTAAGTTTTGTGTACTCAGACCTCTAACGTCAGAGCGAGCAACAGAAGTGGCTTACCAGTTGTTATATATTATTCTGTTCATTGGGGCACCTGCTATGCTACAAAGTGACAATAGATCGGAGTTCACAGCCACGATCATGATCATTGTCTCATAATAAAGATTATTAGTCATTTAGCCATTGAAAGACAAGTGCAGCCTTCATAGTAGTGACAACTGTTGTCCTCAGTGCGACTTATGTCTGTAATTGGCGAACTACATTTATCTTCTGCTCCCTACTTGACGTAAACGTAAAGTAAAATTGGCAAAAACATCTGTTTTAGTAGTAAACAAATCCCGGAAATATTGTTTAGAAACTTGTTTGCATGCTCAGTGTCGAATATATAAATAAATATAAAGGTTCCAAATCATACTGAAAAACATGTTATGTATATTTACAGTCAATACAGTTAGAGGGGTGTCATTGATACCTAAGCTAGTTTGTACCCTGACGTCCCATGTTGTATTTGCGGGGTGATAACTTCCAAAATACAGCCCGAAATTTCACGTGGAGTGACGCCGTTATGTATTTTCACTGGAAATTTCACGAAGAAACGATAAGTTGACATCTTAAATGATAACCTTCCAACGGCCTGAACACTATATGAAGATAATTGGATTTTTCACGATGATGACGACCCAAAACACACTGCAGGCGGCACATGACAGTGGTTGTCGGACGAAAATGTCCAAGTTTAAGACTGGCCCAGCTACAGCCCAAATCTTAACCCTATTGAGAATGTGTGGGGACTAATGACGGACGGAATACACCAAAGAAGACTTAAATACATCAGGAAAGAATAGGGTCGAATATTGGTATAGGCTGTCCCTCGATTTCTTACAAACTTTGATCGGTAGTGTACCTAGACGCATTCAGTCGTGTATTGCACGACAAGGATGTCTCACCAAGTACTGAAAGACACTTAGACTATAAGAGAATCATATCTCAACATATTTCTTTAAGGAAAACTTCTATAGTGTATATAAATGTATTACATATATATCCCAAAACGACTTTCTCAATAATTTCTGGGAATACTATAATTCTCGTACTCCTCTGACTTTTGTTTAAACCACGAGTGGGTGTTATCGCTGATATAGTGTGCTGGCGATTCGGGGCCTCACTCTTGGAGCGTGAGTACGAATCCCAACAAAAACTAGAATCGGTACTCTCTGTACTTTACTAAGGAAGCGTAATCCCAAGAGTAACTTATGCTAAGAATTGTGACGTATCTAGATGGCGACGTACAGAGTGTCTGTTGTTTTTTTACACTACGCCCGTCGTGTTCTGATCGCCAAACGGTAACCTCACAAGAAAAAAAATAATCAAAACTTACAGCATCATAATTTTAGTCTAATTTCTGTTTGATGTAATCTCATGTAATCCCCAGGAAATTAGCAGTACCCGCTATTTTGCCTTCATTCACTCACCTGTCACCAGCAAAGTGTTTGAGAGTCATTGTCAGGTTGCTGAGACTTACTGCCTGATGCAATGTAAGGGGAACAACCCCCTCTAAGCTTAGTACATTGACTTTAATTGTAAAATGGTCAAAGGGAGACCACTCTTGTAGTCTTATATGCCAAACCTTGGTCACATTTTCAACCTTTTATTAAATAATACATGCCAGACAACTTGGGCTTGCGTTGCATTGTTTGTTTCCCTAGAGTTATTGCGTTCTTGAAAACACATTATATTTCACTAAAGAATGCATAATGGTTAAATGATGACTGTACAGGATGATAAAATGAGACAGGACTGCGTCTGTTGATTCTTTTCTATGTTGGCGCTGTGTTCTTAAAGAGATGGAGGTTTCATAAAGTCATAAGCGAAACAGCAGGGCTGGAATGATGTAGATCGTACACTGCAGCACACAGGAACATTGTCAGTAGATAACTGATGATAAGACATGAGCTTATATATTAAAATAAAACAACGATATTGAGACGGTATTTGATATGGTCTTCATAAGTAACAGACACATTCAATTCATTCTGTTGTATGTTTCTCTCTGTATTTTTTTCCATGGCACACCGATTAGCATTATTTTACTTGGCGTTGGCTTCGTCCAGTAACTAGGTCCTTTTAATCACAAGATTGCCAAGAAAGACAATGTTTCCTAACATAACACATCACCCCTGAATCACTAGATTCAATGGGGCAGGGGTGGTCCAGTCGCAGCAGTTAGATCAACCTTCATTAGGATTACGTCACGCCCAAGACCCGGGTTCGATTTCCCACATGGGTGCTATGTGTGAAGCCCATTTCGTCTGTCACCCGCAGTGATACTGTTGGAATATTGCACAAAGCGGCGTAAAACCATACTCACTCACTCACTCACTCATTCGGATTATGTGTTTGTTAGCACTTCACCAATGTCCTCGTGACTTTCAATTAAAAGGTAAAACCCTTGACATTTCCCCCCGCCTTTATAGTGTTCTCTCCCTCACTACAATCTGTTTCCATCAACGGGAGAGCCTGTGTTGGAGATCGGGTGCTCTACTGTTTGGTCTTAACGATGTGTGACCATTTCTCTATTTCAGGGGTTCTGTACCGTCTGTGATTACGAAATTCGTAATATTCTAGTTGTAACAATACCATATCAGTTAAAGCACTGGTGCCTTCCACACGCGCGTTACAAACGTTCATAACGGTTCATATCACAGGAGAGGAAGTATACCGTTATTTTTTTACATGAAGTTCATGCTTTCATGATCAGGACAGGCTTTTGCATAATGTCACGTGGTGTAAGGTTGCTATAATTGTATTTATATTTAAAAGAGGATTTAGGAATTTTCTATGCAGTACCCATGTTATTTGGTCGCAAATGTAAACTGTTCAACGAAACTAACCTATTTTGCTCTCGCACATGTACCTTGTCGCCAGTGTAGACGTTCATGTTAATGGATATCTTAAAACATGGACAAGTGGCGATACGGACAATACAGATTAGATAATCAATGAAATCAACAGACGTCCTATTACACTCGCTGTTTAATGAACTTTTTTGAAACTTTGATAGGTGTGATAATGATGCACAACACATAGCTGAGACATAATACTATTTTCACGGGAGTATGTATGTGGAATATACACAGTTGTATTATAGGCATGAGATTATGGTATTTGCCACAATAAGAGATAAACCATTAATATTATTAATAACAGGTGATTGAGAGGGGAGAAGGAAGTGGGGGTACGAAATAGAGGTGGGGGAGAGTGATAGATGGTCAGGTTGTGGGTTATTGACCAATAGAAAAAATGGAAAAGGGTGTTGGTTGTGACGTAGGAACCCAGGTTTAAGCGGAAGCAAAGCTCAGAGACGGGAGTCAGGTGCGGGCCTTCTCTTGCTGTTGGTCACTAGGAATCGTCTCAGAAATTATCTTGAAGCACCAGCATTTGGCTTAAGACTGAAGCTTTGCGGCTGAAGTCTAATAGAGTGACCATAGAGTAGGTTGACCAACTACACAGTGTTAATAAAAACTATTGAACGAAGATCATCGTCTTGTGTTTGCTGGATGGACTACGGTAAAGTTCCAAGGGCCCCCGGGTACTGACACTGTACCTCTCGCACATCCGTTATCGTCAGGACCGAAGTACGGGGGTATACCGTAGTCCAGGTAACGACACACCATCCCAGGTGCGGGATACTGACAGGTAAATTCCATCTACCTGCCAGGTAAAGGTGCTAGTCGGAACGCCTTGGAAAGGGTAAAATGGCACTTTGAGGGTTTCAGTCGCAAATTTGCCATGCGGAGTTTGGCAAAGACTGCCTCTAGATGGGTCAAGTGGTCTTCAAACGTTTTTGAGTAAATGAGGAGGTCATCCAAATAGCTAAGGACAGATCTCCAGGACATGGAGGAGAACAATGAGGATATGATGAAGGAGAAACAGCGTGAGCGTTGACAAGGCCAAAGGGCATGACCTTAAATTGGTATGCTCCTTCACCCTGGACGATGAAGGCTGTCTTTTCCTTGCTGCCCTCGGCCATGGGAACTTGGTGATATCCAGAAATAAGATCCAGGCTGGTGTAATAACATGCTTGACTGGTGCCTAGGGACATCAACGACTGGTCAATATTCACGAGAGGCCAATGTTCGAGGGTCGAAATCTTATTCAAACGGTGGAAGTCCACGCAAAAGCGTGTAGTAAGGTCACGATTCTTGACAAGTAGCACTGGGGCAGCCCACGGAGAGAAGGATGGTTCAATGATATCTTTGTCCAACATTTGTTGTAAATGTTTACTAAGTTCTTCACCTTGATTAGGGTCGACAGGGTAGGGCCGTTGACGCAGCGGCTTGTGTGATCCAGTGTCAATAAAACATTCAAAGAGGTGAGTACGTCCAAGCTCTGTGATGTCCTTTGCGAACACATCCCTATGGCAGCCAAGCAGTAACACAAGTGCGTCCTGTTCCGTGGACGTGAGGTTAGCTTGAGTTAAATCGATGGCTAAGTCTGCAGCCCGGCGACGATAGCCATCCCGTGTAGCCAGGTCCTCTTGTAGTAGCCGATCCAGTGTTGAGGGGTGATGTCCGGGGGCAGGTGACACCGGCGGTGACAGGGCGTCCTTGGGGACAGGAGACTTGGTGACGTCTGGTCTTGGGGACAGGCCCTCGGGAGTGACAGAGGGCTTCAGTACATTTGACCACGGTGGCGTACCATCACTGGGGACATACGGCTTGAGGACATCTGACCTTGGTGACATCACATCATGGGTGACAGCAGGCTTGAATATAATGAGACTTGGTGACAGGTGATCACTGGGGACAGATGGTTGGAGTACAGTTGACCTTGGTGACAGGTCATCCGGGGAGACAGAGGGTTGGAGTACAGTTGACCTTTGAGACAGGTCATCCGGGGTGACAGAGGGTTTGAAGACACTTGACCTTGGTAACAGGTCATCACTGGGGGCAGAGGGTTGGAGTACAGTTGACCTTGGTGACATGTCATCACTGGGGACAGAGGGTTGGAGTACAGTTGACCTTGGTGACAGGTCATCACTGGGGACAGAGGGTTGGAGTACAGTTGACCTTGGTAAGAGGTCATCGCTGGGGACAGAGGGTTGGAGTACAGTTGACCTTGGTGACAGGTCATCACTGGGGACAGAGGGTTGGAGTACAGTTGACCTTGGTGACAGGTCATCACTGGGGACAGATGGTTGGAGTACAGTTGACCTTGGTAACAGGTCATCGCTGGGGACAGAGGGTTGGAGTACAGTTGACCTTGGTGACAGGTCATCACTGGGGACAGAGGGTTGGAGTACAGTTGACCTTGGTGACAGGTCATCACTGGGGACAGAGGGTTGGAGTACAGTTAACCTTGGTGACAGGTCATCACTGGGGACAGAGGGTTGGAGTACAGTTGACTTTGGTGACAGGTCATCAGGGGTGACAGAGGGTTGGAGTACAGTTGTCCTTGGTAACAGGTCATCGCTGGGGACAGAGGGTTGGAGTACAGTTGATCTTGGTGACAGGTCATCAGGGGGGACAGATGGTTGGAGTACAGTTGACCTTGGTGACAGGTTATCACTGGGGACAGATGGTTGGAGTACAGTTGACCTTGGTGACAGGTCATCACTGGGGACAGAGGGTTGGAGTACAGTTAACCTTGGTGACAGGTCATCACTGGGGACAGAGGGTTGGAGTACAGTTGACTTTGATGACAGGTCATCAGGGGTGACAGAGGGTTTGAAGACACTTGACCTTGGTGACAGGTCATCACTGGGGACAGATGGTTGGAGTACAGTTGACTTTGGTGACAGGTCATCAGGGGTGACAGAGGGTTGGAGTACAGATGACCTTGGTGACAGGTCATCACTGGGGACAGAGGGTTGGAGTACAGTTGACTTTGGTGACAGGTCATCAGGGGTGACAGAGGGTTGGAGTACAGATGACCTTGGTGACAGGTCATCACTGGGGACAGAACGTTGGAGTACATGTGACCTTGGTGACAGGTTATCACTGGGGACAGATTGTTGAGTACAGTTGACCTTGGTGACAGGTTATCACTGGGGACAGATTGTTGAGTACAGTTGACCTTGGTGACAGGTCATCACTGGGGACAGATGGTTGGAGTACAGTTAACCTTGGTGACAGGTCATCACTGGGGACAGAGGGTTGGAGTACAGTTGACCTTGGTGACAGGTCATCAGGGGGGACAGAGGGTTGGAGTACAGTTGTCCTTGGTAACAGGTCATCACTGGGGACAGATGGTTGGAGTACAGTTGAGCTTGGTGACAGGTCATCAGGGGGGACAGATGGTTGGAGTACAGTTGACCTTGGTGACAGGTCATCACTGGGGACAGAGGGTTGGAGTACAGTTGACCTTGGTGACAGGTCATCACTGGGGACAGAGGGTTGGAGTACAGTTGACCTTGGTGACAGGTCATTTCTGGGGACAGAGGGTTGGAGTACAGTTGACCTTGGTGACAGGTCATCACTGGGGACAGAGGGTTGGAGTACAGTTGACCTTGGTGACAGGTCATCACTGGGGACAGAGGGTTGGAGTACAGGTGACCTTGGTGACAGTTCATCAGGGGGGACAGAGGGTTGGAGTACAGTTGACTTTGGTGACAGGTCATCACTGGGGACAGAGGGTTGGAGTTCAGTTGACCTTGGTGACAGGTCATCACTGGGGACAGAGGGTTGGAGTACAGTTGACTTTGGTGACAGGTCATCGGGGTGACAGAGGGTTTGAAGACACTTGACCTTGGTGACAGGTCATCACTGGGGGCAGATGATTCGAGTACAGATAGACCTTGGGTAGGAACTTTGACACCCAGGGGTGAGTCAAGTGGGGATGCTGGGCCAACAAACAACCCCCCCCCCCAAAAAAAACAAACAAACAACAAAACAACCTACCCAACCGCGTCGTCAAGGGAAGTCAAAAGGCATAACGTTATAATATTATTATTGACTTTTTAGCCATCCACATGTACTCCGTCCAGTTCCTTTACATTGTTATTGTTAGATATAGAAGAGTTGTATTAAACCGTATTGAATGTATTAACCATATTTATATATATATTTACTCACCATTGTACCAATTGTAGTGACATTGTTAAAAAAAATAATAATAATAGTTTATGCTCAATGTTGTACCCTATATCTGTATTTGTATGGCTGCAGTTAATCAACCCAATGGTCACAACAAGAACAAGGAAGAATACGAAATTTAAAGGATATCAAAAACAAGCAGCTTGGGTCTCGACGTCACAGTCCTATAGAGTGTGGGGACACACTCTTCGTTAGAGGGGGCGTATTATAGGCATGAGATTATGGTATTTGCCACAATAAGAGATATACCATTAATATTATTAATAACAGGTGATTAAGAGGGGAGAAGATACAAATTATGAGAGGATTTAATAATATATTCAAGATATGAAGTGATTAATAACGTTGTAAGGCAGAAGTCAGTAACGTAGGTAATGAAGATGAAAGTAGGTGTCGTTGGAGCTGATGAGGGCAGGGTGAGGTGACTCATAGTTAGATAGGTAAAAACTACTATATTATCAAGATGGAGCGACGTGGCCGGGGACCTGGCTGCCAGTTCTTGGTACTCTACGAGCCATATATGGCTAGGGGAGAGAGACTCTGAGATTCCTGGAATCCACCTCACGGTCGTACAAATATGGTAGTAGGGGTACGAAATAGAGGTGGGGGAGAGTGATAGATGGTCAGGTTGTGGGTTATTGACCAATAGAATAAATGGAAAAGGGTGTTGGTTGTGACGTAGGAACCCAGGTTTAAGCGGAAGCAAAGCTCAGAGACGGGAGTCAGGTGCGGGCCTTCTCTTGCTGTTGGTCACTAGGAATCGTCTCAGAAATTATCTTGAAGCACCAGCATTTGGCTTAAGACTGAAGCTTTGCGGCTGAAGTCTAATAGAGTGACCATAGAGTAGGTTGACCAACTACACAGTGTTAATAAAAACTATTGAACGAAGATCATCGTCTTGTGTTTGCTGGATGGACTACGGTAAAGTTCCAAGGGCCCCCGGGTACTGACACTGTACCTTTCGCACATCCCTTATCGTCAGGGGTATACCGTAGTCCAGGTAACGATGCACCATCCCAGGTGCGGGATACTGACAGGTAAATTCCATCTACCTGCCAGGTAAAGGTGCTAGTCGGAACGCCTTGGAAAGTAGGGCTTCAACGAGTCAATTTTCTTGGTCTCGAGTACTCGAGGGGAGAGACTCGACTCGGACCCGAGTACTCGAAATTCATACCTTTCAAGCAAACAATAACGCAACCGGCATCACGTGTTCCGGTCACAAAGTGAACACTTACATCATTCCGACTATATCGTCGTGTGACTAAAATTTCCCGTTGGTCAGAATCAGTATTTGTATGTTTACGTGCCAAATGTTGTTGTTTTTCATCGTACTGGTTGTACTGCCTGAATAACGCAGTGATATACCGCACATGTGGCATTTGGTTATTTTTCTCTTTTCACTGTCCAGATCAAGATACGCCCATACATTTGATTTTGTATCGTACGTTCTCCATGTCTATTAAGATAGTTACCTAATCATTTTAAGAAGTGAAATCTCACACGATGCATAATATTTACTCTCATCTGCAGACTTGTAACAACTAATACCATACAGCCACACCTTATGAGGGGTAAACTATTTAATCTAGGCGTTAATAAAAACATTATCATTTGGGTTAAAGAATTCAGGGTACATAGAACTCAGTATGTCAGTGTCAATTGCTATCAATCTACTTTTCTCTCAACGTCTACTGGAGCTCCACAGGGCTGTGTTCCTTCATCCGTACGTTTCGTTTTGTATACCAATGATTGTTACTTGTCAATGAATGACTTGTTTACTGTGAAATTCGCAGATGACGCCACTGTCACTGGCCTAATTTCCCATTCTGAACATTATTATCGTCAAGGCATTGGCAAAACCGTTTATAGATTATCAAATCTTTATTCAAAATGTGTTGAGTTACAATTTTCTATGTTGGTATGGGGGTCTGTCTGATCGCAACAATTTTTTTTTTCAAAATTGTTAATACTGCCAGCAAAATTGCTTGAGTGTCTTTCGAGTATATTCCCTTTATATATGAGCCCCAGATTGTCAAAACGCAACTAAAATTAGATTTGATAGTTAACACATTTTATCTCAGCATTTTGAACTACTTCTTTCTGGACGCTGCTGTCGATTACCTTCCCTCAGAACAGAGCTCGACAGTCTTTCATACAATCAAGTATTCGTGAATGCAACAAATATTTTGAATTGTCATTATGTGATTACAACTAGAATCATTCAGCCTCTTTACCTTTATGGTTAATTGAATTATGTCATGTCAGTTTAATCGTGTAAATAGCTTTCGTTCTGTGCATGTAATTATTGTGTATATTTTTGTGACTTGTGTACATATTCATTTTGAGACAGTTTGGATGTATAAGATTTCCTTCGGGATAATACAGTTATATCTTATCTAATATCAAACGTTAACGGCCGCTCATGCTTTGCATATGGCAGACAGGTTATCTCTCAACGTAACCCAATAATTCGAGTTATCTCCCCTTTTCGAGACCTTGAGTCCCAGCAAATGGACTCGAGTCCAGCTAAACCCGACTCGTCCTCGAGTACTCGAGTACCCATGGAAGCCCTAATACACAGGAATGAACCATGTTCATCCTACACTAAACAACAGTTAATAAAGCAGCCACTCACCCAGCACAATAAGTTTCTGTCCACAGTTCTGTATCACAATAGCAGACCCTCCAGCCCCACACGTGTATGTCCCTGCATCTGATGTCTGGATGTTGCTGAGGGTGAAGGTGACATTCCTGGCTGTTATGTTCCCCCGGTATTCCAGTCTATCTCCGTAGTTGCCAAAGCCGAGGAATATCCCAGAAGCTGTCATTGTGAACACAGCGACACCAGCAGGACTGAGAGCAAAGAAACTACTCCCTGTCCCCAGACCTCCCTGTGGAATCTCCCAGCTGAACCTGGCTGTGTCAGACACTGCAGACAACACTGGACTGGCACTGGGTGCACCTGATACAACACCTGGATAGAGAAGTAACTTACGGGGTGGCATAAAAAAGGTAGAATGACTAAAACGATATTCAATGTGTATCAGGTCAATGAGGTCTCAAATGCGAACAAAGAACATAAATAAGTTAAACAAAAACACATAAGACAGATATGAAAGACGTACCTGCAGCCACACAAAAAATAGCAGCCGAAAATATCTTGACCATGCCGGTTGTCTGCCACCTCAGTGAGATCTGGAAAGAAGTTTCATCGTTTATCATGACTACATTGTATAGTAGTTATTTGTATACATGTAGCAGGCAACTGTCAATTATTTAGGTTCATGTATACCTGTTAACACTGCATGTATGTATATATGCATGTGCGTGCGTTCATTCATGCATACAGAGTATATAGTGTCACATATATAAAGGAACTCAGACAATAAGGACACAACCCCAATTGTTAATCTTCAAACAGTTTTGCAGCGTCAGGATGATGCAGAAACTATCATATAATGTTGTGCGTTGCTCCATATTAGGCAGCGAAATGTATATGACTTATGTTTATTGTTATTCAAATGGTACTGGGTTTTATTGCCTATTTCATACTGACGAGAAGTCCAAAGATGTCCTGTGTTCATATAACTAGTTCGAAATGTGCATATTTACAACAAAGCTCATACAAAACGGTGTATGGACCAAGGGACGCTACTCTACTTAGCGGCTGCCTCACACACGAATCGTAAACAGACTTTGTTGTACACGAACTGTACACAAACTGTACATAACTCGTTAAGATATTGCATTTAATTAACGCTATGTCAGCAATGCATTATGCTATTGACACTTATGTATAGCTACAGAGTTATGTAATTAAGGGGTTTCGATCCATCAGTGTTCTGTTATATTATGCAGACAAGTTTCAAACAGACACGGTTGTATTTCAGCATACTGATATAAGAATATGGACCACTCAAACCAATAAGGTGTTACGGTTCACAATAGATATTTTGTACATACCAGCTGAGACTTCGACGTGTCCAGGGTATTATTGTCCTGTCTGACTGGGTAACGTAACACGGAAGTAGAGTACCTGTGTACATGTACATCGCCCATGTCAAACTAGTTCGGCTGTGTCTAAATATAGTTCAGTATATCGCTTCCGTCTCAAACATATATACACCTGCAGCGGTCGTGAGATAATAACAAATCGTAGTCCATTCATGTATAGATACGTGCCAATTAATGACTCTTATGATACTTTTTTCAAGCAAGGCCAACCTGTTCAGAGAGAAAAGGAGCTTCATATCTATCGTTTTAATCATAAAAAAGACTATTGTAATCGAATCTTTCTGTTTTATTTTGGAGATTGGATTGGATATGAGTTCTACTTTTCAAACAAGTTTAATGAAATCTTGACTAAGTCACTCTTAGAGTAGCTTTGTCAACCTTTATGTCAGTTTAGAGACTTAACCACCAGCAAATAGATCTGTACACAGCCAGTAATATCATTATAGGCGGATAATTGTAACATTGTTGAATACAGTAATCATTTTGATTTCTAGACACTATGATTCAGAAATAATTGACAATACACGTATAACATCTAAGATGGGCATTTTAGAATCACATCACTTGCCTGAAAACGACATTAGAATCGATGCCGAAACGTCGCTTTAAAAAGGTTGTAAATCAATCATTCTCAATACACGTTCACTAAATGGAAGTATGATGAAGTAGATAGTTTTATTTATTTGAGTCCTGTATTATACAAATAATACACTAACAAAAAATATAACTGTGCCTCATATAAAGTTTAGTAACAAATATTTATTCCGAAATTGAATGCTGTATAACTTTTTACACATTCATGAAATTACCTCCTCCGCTTTAAGGTCGTGATTTGCAAGTAAAGATGCGGGTAAGATTTGGTCTTCAGCAACCCATGCTTGTGCGGAAACGAGGTCGGAAGTCAGGTTCGCTGACTTGGTTGACATATGTCATTGTATCGCAGTTGCGTAGACCAATGCTCATGGCGGTGAACACTGGATTGCTTGGTTTACACTCGGTTATTTACAGACCGCCGCCATATCGCTGGAAGATTGGTGAGTGAGGCGTTAAACAACAAATAAACAAACTGTTACAATGTCATTGTCCATTGTATGTAAAGCAAACACGTTCAAAGTGAAACCCTTTGTCATCTCAACACGTGTTTTGATCTAAAGAATAGAATTATATGTATCTCAGTACCGTGTAATAATGTTAGATTCCATCCGTCGGTCCGGTCTGTCATAAACATCTTAAGGTTATTTAAGGTTTCATGAAAATCCTAATCCAGATAATCAAAGCAACAGAAGTACATGCAACATGCCACGAACAGCTGTGATCAGTTGAGGGGTGTAGCGTGATACTCAAGTGCACTTGGACTCCGGAGTTTAGAGTGGTGTCTATAAGAATGGACATGTCACCCGAAAGAGAAAAGAACAAAGTAATATTTTACTGTATGGTCTCATTAACACCAAGTTCAAGAATGACTCAGTATCAAAGATACTATGCGTAGCGTATCTACCGTGAACGTATTCATTGCGACCAATTCAACACAGCAGATTGGACTTAGAAGATTGGCTTTGGATGATTCATCATGTCATAATATGAACTGCAAAATAGTATCTTGATACAAATTATATACGAAAAGATCTCGACAGACTTACAACGTTTATATACAAACATTTACCAAATATATTGATCTATTAGTCTTTATCAGACCATGAATTTTAGATTTCCATATTCATATGAACCACTCATGAGCATGAACATATGAACTAGATCATGAGCATGTGTTTATGAATCAGTATCACATAGTGAAGATTCCAGGGTTTGGCGAACAGGTACATGTTTCCTCTCCCTTAGGTTCCCCACTCGTGGACACCATGTACGCACATTGTCAAAGACCACCTCCCTGTTTGTGTCGTCAACAGAGATGCAGAGGGAGACTCATGTCAACAGATACGGTTAGTCATGGCAGTGGTCTAAGTTTTAACGCTGCTGTTAACAATATTCCAGAAATATCACGGCGAGGAAAAAAAAGGGAGTCCCTACATGGTACCTATGTGCTGAATCGAACCCGTGTCACGAGCAAACGCTTTAACCACCAGGCTACCCCACCACTCCATGTCGACATGAAATTCAAACGACTGATTGTGACTATTATGAGGATCTATAATCACGTAACGTGTATTTTTACCCTCATCTGTAGTTTTATTCATAGGGTCCTAGTGATTTCTTTGAAGATTGATTTTTTTTCGGGGCAGCACTTATATTTCTTTAAACATTTCCTGAAACAGATTGTTTACAATATTTTAACCAACTGAAACAACTTGTCAGGTCAATTTGACTAGGTATGATGTATACATATACAATAATCCAAGAAAAACCGGGAGATCACAGGGCATGAATAGTCAGCGAGGGAGCTATTAGATAGCTCAGGAGTTAAGACATTCGCACGCTACTTGGGTGTTTATTCTTTGTGAAGCTGATCTTTGAGAGTTTGAGGTCTGAGTGAGAAAAATACAAAACATTGTTACTTCATTTCTTCCACGCTTCCTGCCCCTGTAAATAGTGAGTGAGTGAGTTAATATTTAACGTCACATCGGCAATATTTCAGCCACATCGTGACGAGAACATGCGATATTAGAATGAAATATATGTATATTATAAAAAACCTGCCGACGACGGACAATAAAAACACTAGACAATCACAGCTATCAATATAAAACTAGCGAAAAAAGCTAAAACATTCCAATCAACCAATCAAAGAAGACAACACAATGCAAAAATGGGCTATAGATCGCCAACAACTGAAGGTAGATCACCATACCAAAGACCATGGGGACTTACAGTGCCTTTGCTACCTGCATTGACCCTAGTTGGATTTACACCATCCCTTCAGCCATTGGCGACAGAAGAGAAATCTAGCCATAAATTAAAAACACACTTATTCTACGATTAAAAAGCAGGTACACTTAAATTGACTTTGAAAGTTTTGGGACTTACGTACCCCCTCAGGAGGACAATAATTTTACGCTACGTCAACCCCCTTTGAGGGTACAGCCACTAACAATCTCAGTTTCTAATCTAAACTACCAATAATAAAATATATACCTATTTACAAATCAGTCAACAAATGTAGTTTTTTTTAAAATGCAAGAATTAAACGAGAAGTGACATTATTTAAAAGATCCTTCAGTGTTTTGGATGTGAAATAGATATCCCTTGTGATGGAATATTCGATGCAGTCAAGCAAGACATGCTTGACTGTGATCCTTTCATCACAAGGGATACAAAACGGAGGATCTTCGCCTTTCAATAAATATTCATGAGTATATCTGGTATGGCCAATGCGACATCGTCGCATAATGACCTCTTCAAATCTGGACTGACAACCCAAGTAGGTGTAACCAATGTAGGGTTTTATTGCATGTAATTTATTAATACCTACTTGGGTGTCCCACTTCTTCTGCATTAGATCGCGGATGTATGTTCTAATGCTGGCTTTGTAATCAGAGTAAGGAATAAGAAGTGGTGTCACAGAGTTGTTGAGTGCTGCCTTAGCAGCAAGATCGGCTATTGTATTCCCAGAAATGCCAACGTGGCTGGGTAACCAACAAAAGACGATGTCGCATTGGCCTGTTGCAAGCTCATTATACAATTCAATAATTTCTAATAAAAGTGGATGTTTACAAGAAATATTTTTAATAGCCTGAAGGCAAGAAAGTGAGTCAGAAAAGATGATATATTGTTGATATTTAGGGTGTGTTTTAATATATTTTAAGGCTGTTAATATGGCGTTTGCTTCTGCTGTAAAATAGAGCTGTTATCTGGTAAACGAGAAGAGATGGTTCTGGATCCAATGACAGTGGCACATGCCACCGCGCCACCATCCTTGGATCCATCTGTAAATAAGGATTTATATGTATTATATTTACTTTTTAATTGATGATATTCTTGTTTATATTGTAATTCATTAGTTTCTGCTTTTTTAAATGCTGTTAATGTTAGGTCAACTTGTGGCCTAACCAATTGCCAAGGAGGAGAAGAAAGAAGACGGGAAGGAGCTATATTTTCGAGCTCAATGCCGGAAGCAGCAATAAATGGCTTAATTCTGAGCCCAAGAGGCGGAACAAGAGAAGGTTTTTTTGTTATACAAATCCTCATAACGGGGATGAAAGACACAATGAAATGCAGGATTAGTCTCGTTAGAATATAATTTCGTAATATATTGTAAAGATAATTTTATACGGCGTTGGTTAAGAGAAGGTTCATCTGCCTCGACGTAAAGACTGTCAACAGGAGAGGTTCTAAAAGACCCAAGACAAAGTCTTAGGCCTTGGTGATGGACAGAATCCAGTAGTTTTAGGTTGCTTTTGCAGGCTCCACCATATACGATGGAGCCATAATCGAGTTTCGAGCGGACCAATGATCGATAGAGGTGGAGGAGCGTAGCTTGATCCCCTTCCCACTTTGAGTTTGAAACAACTTTCAACAAATCGAGTGCCTTAAGGCATTTGGCTTTCAGTGATTTAATATGTGGCAAAAAAGTTAAATGGGAGTCGAAGATTAGACCCAAGAATTTGGCCTCCTTCACAACTTCGATGGGAGTGCCATTTAAAGATAGTTCTGGATCTTTATGCGGTTTATATTTTCTACAAAAGTGTAGACAATTAGTTTTGGATTTGGAAAATTTAAAACCGTTTTCAAGACAGCATTTATTTATTTTATTTAAACACAACTGCAATTGCCGTTCAATAGTATGCATATTTTTACCACGACAAGAAATGTTAAAATCATCCACAAAAAGTGATCCATCAATGGAATCGTTTAAAACCTTGGATAAACTGTTTGTCTTGATACTAAATAAAGTGACAGACAAAATACTGCCTTGAGGGACACCCTGATCCTGATTGTACTGATCAGACAGGGTTGAACCCACTCGGACTTGAAATTGTCTGTCTTTCAAAAACCGTGATATAAAAAGAGGCAAACTGCCTCTCAAACCAAAGTCATGTAAATCCCTCAAAATGCCATGCTTCCAGGTCGTATCATAAGCTTTCTCGAGATCAAAGAATATCGATACGGCATGTTGTTTATTTACGATTGCATTTTTAACAAAGGATTCTAATCGTACCAAATGATCAATGGTACTTCGATTTTTCCTAAAACCACATTGAATATTGGTTATAAGGTTGTTGGTTTCAAGATACCAAGTTAATCTATTATTCACCATACGTTCCATAGTTTTACAGACACAGCTAGTTAGAGATATTGGTCTGTAATTAGACGGATCTGTATGATCCTTGCCAGGTTTTGGTATTGGGACTACAATGGCATTACGCCATGAAGGAGGAAATTCTCCAGACGTCCATATTTTGTCAAATATATCTAAAAGTGTCATCAGACATGGTTCAGGTAAGTGTTTCAGTAGCTGGTAATGTATATTGTCATCACCCGCTGCAGTGTCATGAGCTTGCTCAAGAGCAGTATGTAGCTCATGTAATGAAAACACTTCATTATAATCTTCACCGTTATTTGATTCGAAATTAAGTTTTGTCTTTTCCTGTTGTTTCTGATATCTCTGAAACTCAGGGACATAATTTGCCGATGATGAATTTTTGGCAAGGGTTTCGCCAATTCTATTTGCAATGTCAGATTTATCAGTTATCAAGTTATCACCATCTTTAAGATGGTGTACAGCTGATTTTGAACCTTTGCCTTTTATTCGCTGAACCATGTTCCAAACCTTAGACATTGGCGTGCGCGAATTTATTTTTGAGACATAATTTCTCCAAGATTGTCGTTTGTTTTGTTTCAAGGTACGACGCGCCTTTGCATTGAGTATTTTAAATTTATCTAAGTTATGGACAGTTGGATGATGTCGGAAATAACCCTCGGCCTTTTTCCTCGCTTTTCTGGCTTGTCTACAATCAGTATTAAACCATGGTTTTCGTACATGTGGTGTCGTAGAGGACTTTGGTATACACTCATCAGCTATTTCATTTAAAACGTCAGAAAAAGTTTGAATGGGATCAGTTATATCACTGAAAAAATCGGGTCGCAATTTCGATTTACAATTATATTGAAATGAAGACCAGTTAGCCTTCGAAAAGTTCCATCTTGTGTACGATGGAGAATCAGATGGAGTTATTTCTGAAAGGATAGTTGGGAAGTGGTCACTTCCACACAGGTCATTATGAACAGACCAATCAAATTCATTCAAGAGGTTAGAATCTGCAACAGATAAATCCAAAGAAGAATAAGTGCCAGTTGCGGGATGCAGATAGGTGCTTGAATCATCATTAAATATGCACAGGTCATTATTGGAAATGAAGTCTTCAATTATTTTACCTTTAGTATTAATGGTAGAACTGCCCCAGAGTGGGTTGTGACCGTTTAGGTCACCCATGAGAACACATGGTTTCGGGAGTTGATCATAGAGTGATTGAAGATCAGTCAGCTGAAGTGTCGATGAAGGTGGAACATACAGAGAGCACAACGTAAATGCTACACCAAGAGTAAGTCGCACTGCAACAGCTTGGAGATTAGTGTTAAGAGTAATAGGGCTGTGAATAACATTCTGTCGTATAAGGATAGTAGAACCTCCAGTAGCTCTATCACCTGGAGGGGAAAAACAATTATAGTCTTCAAACTGGCGTAAGTTAAAATGATCTGTTTGTTTCAGATATGTCTCTTGCAGACAGAACGCTGATGGTGTTAATCTTGGACAATTAGCTGTATTTCATTAAAATTTGTCCGGAGTCCCCTACAGTTCCACTGCACGATATTGGTAGATAAATCTTTTAGGCGGATTAATTCGGGATCTACCCCGCACTGTTTTCGAGGGCGACAAGCTATGTGCCCTAGAATGGACGTTTTCGGACACGTCCATGTCCTCAAGTGATCCGTATTTGTTATATAACTGAATTCTATTTTCCGACCCTTTTGGGGCTCTGCCACTTTGTTTTTTGAAAGCATCAAGCTTCTGTTTATGTTTGCTTTTAGCAGTTTGCTGAGTATCAGATGACGATTGAGATTGTGAACGTGACTGAGTGAGTGACTTGTGATCTGAAGATGACTCTGCCTGCCTTTCAGATGTACTAGTAAGTGATTCCGTGGTTTGAGATGATATAGCAGGATATAAACACTGTGGACTGTCACTTTTGACCAAAGTCAAGTTTGTTTGACAGCTTGTGGATGATGTAGATACTTTAGGGCTTGATTCAGTTGGTGTTGTGGTTATTGAAGCATAACTTTCTGTAAGTTCAGAGCTCTTTACAAGTTTTTTGGCATCAGAAAAACTGATGTTCTGGGTGAATTTGATCTTGTTGATCTGCATTTGTTCTTTCCAAATCGGACACTCTTTTGAGAAAGATGAATGTTCTCCTGAACAGTTGGTGCATTTTTTAAAGGTACTTGTACAATCTTCAGTTGTGTGTGTCTTCTCACCACAGTGAGCACACACAACGGACAATGTACAAGTCTTTACACCATGGCCAAACTTCTGGCACTTAAAACATCTGAGCGGATTGGGAATATACAAGCCAACCTGGATGTTGCAGTAACCTGCCTTCAGTGATTTGGGAGCTGTCGGATTAGAAAAGGAAAATAGATAAGTGTTGGTTGGAATAGTTTCATTGTTTTTACGGGTTGAAAAGCGTTTGACGTACAGCACACCTTGGTCTTTCATTTCAGTCACGATATCAAGTTCTGACATGTCAGCAAATAGGCGATCACGGTCTCTGACGATACCTTTGCTTGTATTTAATGTTTTGTAAGCAGAGACAGTAACGGGAACGCCGACGAACGATTCGGTGCTCATCAGGTTGGCTGATTGATGTCGTTTAACACATTCAACGAGCAGCGCACCTGAGCGTAACTTTTTAATGTTCTTAACATCTCCGGCTATACCCTGAATACCCTTAGATATGGCGAAAGGGTTCAACTTTAACGGTGTCTTGTCAACAGTTTCAATCACTACAAAACGTGGCCAAAAGTCATGGTCAATAGGATCAGTGTCAAGAGGACGTTTGGTTTTCTTTGTTGGGGTTTCATAAGCCATGTTTTAGTTTTGAAATTTCATCATCCGAGCTCCCCACCCACCACGGAGTATCACAAAGGACAATGCTAAAAACCTCCAACTTGCAGCACCAAGGATACTCGGATGATATACTCAAGCAGAAAAACTAAAATAATATTTTTTCCACCGGATTGGCCCATGAGCCACCGCCTTCTGCGCATAAGACTCTAGGCAGCTTACAAAATAGAAGTGACTCATTTGGAATTTAAATACATATAACCATGCAGCCAAAACATATGATACGTTTTTAAATAGTTTCCGAAATTTGTGCAGCACACTATACATGCACAGGGCTTGGCATGACCAGCCGATTGGTTGAACCGGGCCCATTCAACCACCCGTCTAGGTGAAGTCAGGGCCAAAGTGGTGTGTTGGGCAAAGGAACACTGTTCCTGGAACCAGTGCCCTCAACCACCAGAATCCCTTTCTCCACCGACACAGGGGCGCAACCCACGGCCAACAGGTTGGTGGACCAAATATGCCCCCGGGTCCACAACGGGGGGTTGAAAGGCGCTTAGCGTGACCCAGCACCCACCACGAGGAGGTGGCCTTTCATGGGTGCCGCCCCTGTAAATAGATGATGGCAACTGAATGAATGAATAACATATCTATAATTATCTGTAATTATTTTTCACCAGATGCTTCTTTTTATTCAATTTACAATTTTCTAATCGCGCTCAACTAATGAGCATGAAAGCGACACATGTATGAAATTGTTATCTACAGGAATATCGCTCATCATTTCATCAATTTTGCACATATGTACCAGGGGAAGTTTAGGAATCTTCAACGTGACAGGCAGGTGGTGTTATTTACTTTGTACATATATTTCAGGGGTGAAGGTGGTTGTCATTCACATTGTACATACTTCTCCATGAAAATCATCATCAGCCCCCTAACCATAAATTATAAAGGTCTTGTATGATCCTTCAGTACTTTACGTTGGAGGAAGTAATTGTTTGTTCTACTTCTGGCACACATTGTTGTTCACCTGACTATGGCGTCACACAACAACTGTGTCAGTAGAGATACCAAAACATAGCTACTGACTGACTGAGTTTTGGTTTTACGCCGCTTTTAGCCAAAACACAGCTAACAATATACAGGCGCCTCTGTAGATATACAACAAGCTGTCGTAAGGCTATCAGAATTGTGGTTCAGAATTTGGCAGATGTAACCAGACTTCCATGCCGAGGTGTCAATAACATTCATGTTGTGCTTGCACACCCTTTTCTTGGGTAAGAGTTCGGCAACAAGTTTGATATTTCTTCCTTGTTTGTGGACTTCTGACAACGCGTTCATTTTCTTCCGGGTTGTGAATGCATGAATAACATACGGGTGAGAAATAAGCTGAACATGCTCTGCGTTTTGCATTAAAAGGGAGATAACTGATATCTATCGACAGGGCGATTACTGTCTTTGTCAGCTGGGTTATTGTGAGAAGACCCACCTATGTGGTAGGCTGAATGCAGCTTGCACAAATGACCCTGATATGATTTCAGTGTGAACCAACGCACCATATCACATTGAAATGACATTAATGATATGTTATACTTGACCCGTGCTCTACCCCGCCCTTTGTACCGCATGGTGAAGGGTGTTTGTCAGCTTCTACGCGTTAATATCACTGTATCACGACTGACTGACAGAGTTTAGTTTTACGCCGATTTTAGCAATATTCCAGCAATATCACGGCGGGGACACCAGAAATGGGCTTAACACATTGTGCCCATGTGGGGAATCGCACCCGGGTCTTCGAGCCAATGCTTAACCACTAGGCTACCCCACCGCCCCTACTGTATCACGAGGTTTGCTGCTCTTTGGTAGGCAATGGCAAAAGTAACGTCATAAAAATAAACGCTCAAAAACTTAGTATATGGTAATTGACTGACACGTATTACTGGATTACACTTTTGAAGTGATCGAAATACTATATAGTGTACAAAGCAGGCAGTCAACTTACCAGCGTCCACACATAGCTCAAATAACATGGTTTCTACAAAAATCGAAATGAGAATCCGACCGTAAAGTGCTAAATTAGAGAATCCTTGAAGGGACACTGTCGCATCGTTGTCTTTTAATAGTGCAGTGGTAAGTCGTCTGCCTATCACGCTGAATGCCAAGGTTCGATCCCCGGTGGAGGCACCTAGGTTTGGGTCCCGAGGTGGGCACAGTTGCCTCTAAACCTTGGACAAGATATCTAGATCCACATTGTCTCAGTTCACACAGCTGTAAATTGGGTACCCATGAAGATGTGCTGGCAATGTGAGTGTATAGTTCGCTGCACATAACAGGCAGCATGGCTGTATGATCCCCAGGGAGTTGAAAAAAGTATCGGAAAGTACGATAGTGTCCTATGATACTAATGTACATAACACCGTAAACAGGCAATGTGCCTGGATAGGAGCACCATATAAACGGAATATTACTATTACTATTACTAGTATTGCGCACATGTAGTAAGTGAATCTACGCATGCTCGGGAATAGCTATCCTCTCTTTAAACCTCTTGTGGTCTTTTGTTACCTCCATTAGTTCTAAACATATTTTTTGCGTAGCAATGGCACTGAGGGTTGCTGGTCGACAAGTTTGTTCATGTGTGTTTGTTGGTGTCGTATTCAATAGACGGTCTCCTACAACTTCCAAGGCGATGCGGATGATGGACTTGCCATTTTAGACGGCGCAATTCGCTGTGCAGAGCTGCGACTCTGTGATACATAAGAAAACTCTGAACCTGGGTTCGAATCCTAGCACTATACACATCACTTTGTGCCTTCCTCCAACATAAAGCAGACAGATTGTGAAAACATGAAATATTGTTCAAGACGACATTAAAATTTAGGCCACGTATCAGGTGAAGGTATGTGACGTTAGTCGCAGGGAGTCCTTGGATGGGTGTTCGGCAACTTGGTTCCCGAATGTATTGAGGCCTGCTTAGATCCTGCCCTACACTGAAGCACATACATGTGGTGGCTCTTTTTGGGAAGTGAAGTTGTTCCAAATACGACTTCACAACCAACAGCTGATAAATACCAGGTAGAATGAACGACTACATTAAATTCAGTTTGAGTTGTAAACTCACGAGGAGTAATAATGGACTTTGGACTTGACATTCAGCATAAACAAACGGCCTTACAAATGGCCTTATATTGCTGTCATAAATTTAAACCCAACCCAACATAAATTTGTCTCGCTGAGTGGAAACTTTTAATCGTGTGTTCAATTATTTTTCGGTCTTTTTTGATTTGGCATTTTATTCGCCGCTATGTCATGTTTGCCTTTCCTACAACATGATGAAATAAGTGAAATTGTTCAGAGTGGTGTTAAGCTATACTCACTCACTCACTCATGATATCCCTTTCGATGTACACAAAGGCAGTACTGAAGCTTTTTTCAAGCCCGTACTCACAGTGAAGTGTATAGTTCGTCTTCATGAAATAGTAAACCACGCACGCACGCACGCACGCACGCACGCACACGGATACAAAGACGCGCATATAACCACCCAGTCAGTGTTACGTACTGTAGCCTGATTTTGCCTTCTACGACAGTCTGTCGTGGAACATAACATATTCGCTCATAACATATTGAAAAGCATGCACAACAAGCAGAGACAAACACACATATATACAATCGAACGAATTTCTACAAATTCTGTTCCCTATTGTAGCCTTTCCGAGCCTACAATGAACCACGGTTCGTAAAGCGTCTTGGTACTGTATTAGAAACTCACACATACAGAAACGCCCTCACAAATGCAAACGCACACACGTATAAGCTCGCTTGCGTAGCCATGGTATATAGACCGCTTATATGCAACACACATTCTCCATTTTTTCATTGTCTTACGTCCTGTAGCTGTCTCGATCCTGTGTTTCCAGGGAACATCGGTATCCAGGTCGTCTACACACATTATTAAAGAGAACACGCACAAGTACCTACCCAATCTCAGCTACCTACTGTAGCCGCCTCGATTCTGTGCCAACGTTGAACCGTATTGTGAGTGAGTGAGTGAGTATGGTTTTAAGCCGCTTTGAGCAATATTCTAGCAATATCTTGGAGGGGGCACCAAAAATTGGCTTCATATATCGTACCCATATGGGGAATCGAACTCAGCATGTATAATATGATTAAGGAAAACACTAAGGAGACACTTTACCTGATCCGGATACATGTGATATATATGATCTGGACACATGCTCAATATCTTATCAACTGTGGGGCGGTGGGGTAGCCTAGTGGTTAAAGCGTTGACTCGTCACTCCGAAGACCCGGGTTCGAATCCCCACATGGGTAAAATGTGTGAAGCCCATTTCTGGTGTCTCTCTCTGATGTTGCTGGAATAATGCTAAAAGCGGCGTTAAAACAAACTCAGTCAGTCAGTCTTATCAACTGTAAACACGTAGCAGGGTAATACCAGGGCGTACGAAGTTTTGTGTTACATGACATTGGTGCAAAATGCGTCTTTGTCAGTCACTTATACGATGCCCTCAATCTACTCAGGTATCTCACGACGCCATGACTTGTTGGTTTGTTATGGTGTGCTATACCGTAACTATGGCGATATAAACGAACAACATACATTTACTCACATATCTTGTTAATTACAAAACAACTGATCCGTACCAGAAACATACTGAAAACCAGTTGTGAATTGCCAAATGACTGTATTTGAAGAGGGACACGTTTTATGGATTGACAACTTCCATATTGCAATAAATTCAACGTGCAGACACGAATATACTCGTTCCCTTTCATCATACCAATTTCTAAGAGTGAACAAGTATCGTTTTACGCCGCTTTTAGCAACATTTCAGCAACATCAAGGCGGGGAACACCAGAAACCGTCTTCACACATTGTACCCGTGGGGAATCGAACCCGGGTCTTCAGTGTGACGAGAGGACGCTAGCAACCATTTGGTTACACTTGGGTGCCAGGTGCATGTCTTGCTTTAGCGTTTGCACAGTTGATGTAGGAACGTATTTCATCTTAACCGGAACAACACCTATCTGTATACACACCACATGAAGCCACATTTTATATAGCACATTTATTACAAGATGACAATTTCGTTTCACATTTATTTACCGGTTTAACCTGGAAAAAAATAAGAAATAGTTTGTTCAGTTCATGTACACACGGAAAACAGTGTCGAAAGACCCTCTATTTGTTATAATATCAACATGCAACTATTAACTATAGCAAAGGGAACTCATCCAAACCTCAAATTTCTATAGAATCTGAATAAATTGACCATGGAGGATAAATCTTAAAGAACGAAAACACTGCAGTTTATTCAAAAACCAAACCTGGTGAAAAATTGAATCAAATAGTAGTGCTGATAACCGTGGGTCATTTTCAAGATTCTGGCGTGCAATCCTCAAGAATCACAAACCGACCACTATGTCAATATCTGGTGTAACCTCCGTCAACTCCTTAAAATTGCAATAGTTCCAAGCAGTGACTATCAGAAGATGCGGTGTTGTGTGTTCTATTCTTGATGGAGGACTTGTTCCAATATGTTTATTCCTTGTACTGGAGGATCTCTGTGGCGTAAACCACGACCCATAATGTCCCAAGCATTTATCTATGGCTTAAGATCTGGATCTGGACTACACGCTGGCCAAGGTAGATTTGCTACCGCCTCTTGACGGAAGAAGTGTCCAAAGGCACGTGCACGATGTGATCTAGCATTTTCGTCCACGAAGATTTCGGGCAGCTTTTTGGCAGGTGACGGTGGCCTTGACTTCAGTGTCTGTGACCCAAACGCGAACTCGGCCATGAGTCAGGAACTAACAAAATGACTTGCGTGCGACCAGTGGATCCTTTTCAATGATGTCAAATACGAGTGGCTCAAACCGTTCTGTTTAACAAATGACAATGTGGAAGCCACTCCGCATTTATCATGCCATATGAAATGCATGTATGAAGTTTTCTGATTCTGAGAAGTGCTGTATCTTCAGTAGAAGTTGTCATTCGTGGTCAGTCTGAACTCTGACGTCGACACTACTTAAAGTAATTATTTTGTTTATGTTTCCTGGTCAATCGTCTGATAGTCGATGAATGACAACCAACATCTCTTACAGTAGCCCTCGACCCGTGAAGATCCGGGGTAGAATAGGTCTTCAGCAACCCATGTGCTTGCCATATCTTGTCGTAAGAGGCGACTAACGGGATCGGGTGGTCTGCTTCGCTGACTTGGTTGACACATGTCATCGGTTCCCAATTGCGCAGATCGATGCTCATGCTGTTGATCACTGGATTGTCTGGTCCAGACTCGATTATTTACATACCGCCGCCATATAGCTGGAATATTGCTGAGTGCGGCGTAAAACTAAACTCACTCACTCACTACAGTAGCCCTCAATGACATACCATTGCCATTCTTTAGCGGTTGTCTACTGAGGAGGTCCGGTATTTGCTTATCAACAACGAAATCAATTGATTTTCCAAGTTATCGAGCAGTTTACTGGCACTTCATGATGATTAAAAGACCTTCTTATGGCAAACCGTAAAGACAAAATAGCTGGCGCTACTAAATTGCTGAATACCATCTTCCACATCGCACTATCATGAACGTTCAGAACCTTTGTCCGATGTCTCACTCTTTTTCACATAATACTTAACATAGCTAATCATCAAACAATGGGAAGGTGGTGTGTCCATTATGGTGAAACAAAACACACGTCATAATCCAGTGCAACCTAAACTGATATTTAATCTGTTGCAGCATGGCTAACATTGCATGTTACAAATAAGTACAAGGCTCGTAATATATACCACCTGCAACAGGTCAGCAGCTTGCTACGTTTCAGAACTGGACTGATCAGCTTTCAAGGGCATTCAGACTAATAGTCAGAATCTCCCATGGGAAAAGGTCGTCCTCGTGTGTGGCACTGCAACAGAATGTTTGGAGGGAGTTTACCGATGGTGCGGGGGTGCTTCTCACGTGACTGTAAACCTTAAGACGATTAGACACAATCTGAATGGACAAGAGTACAAAACTGACATCCTAAAATACGCCAGAGCGAACATCCAGTATAAAATCTTGATGTATTGGAACAAGGCCCCTTGAAGAATGGAACGCAATACCTCATCGTCAAATGCAACGTCTGATACAGTGAGGAAGAAGGTCTTAAAGCATTTGGAAGGGTTAAAACCAGCACTGCAACCGTAAATTATCCTTGGAGTTTTTATTTATCTGCAAGCCTGGAACTCTGCACTAACCATACCTCTATTTAAGTCAGGTTGTGCAACCGACCCAAACAACTACAGGGGTATATCACTCCTAAATGTTTCAGGGAAAATATTTACATCAATACTAGATAAACGCCTCCGTCTGTGGATAGACTTGAATGATATTTTAACAGAAGCACAAGCTGGTTACAGGCCCGGATATGCTACTATACAGATAATATATTTACCCTTCAGACTTTATGTTCCAAACATATTTCTAAGCCTAAGGGGCGATTCTTCTGTACTTTTATAGATTTTAAAAGGCCTTCGACTATGTTGATAGAGCCAAACTTCTATATTTGTTACTTAAGTCAGGTTACCATGGTAAATTATACAATCTTCTTCATAATATGTATTCATCTGTAAAATCTTGTGTAAAGACTGGTAATTGTAAAACTGATATGTTCTCAACAAGTTCTGGAGTACGTCAAGGTTGCATTTTAAGCCCAATTCTTTTCATCTTTTTTTTTATAAATGAACTTGTTGCAGAAATATATAAATCCTGTAAACATGGTGTGTTTATATCTCAAGACATTGATGATTATGATGTTACTTTTTGCTGATGATGTAAATATGTTTTCCTATACAGTTAATGGTTTACAGCAACAACTTAATGTTTTGCATAAATTTTGTATTACTTGGGGTTTGAGTGTTAATACTGAGAAAACTAATATTATTGTGTTTAGAAATGGAGGTGTGCTAAAAAAGGATGAGGTATGGTATTATGGTAATACAAGGCTGAAATGTGTTTCGTATTATAAATATTTGGGTTTAATATTCTCATCCAGACTAAATTGGTCCACAGCCTGTAAACATGTATCTGTTCAAGCATCAAAGGCTATGCAATCTGTATATCAGTTATTCAAAAAGAATTCTGTTATTTCTTTCAAAACGGCCTGTACCATCTTTGATTGTAAGATTTTACCAATTCTTTTATATGGGTCCGAAATCTGGGGAACTAAATACTTTCATTGTATAGAAAAGGTTCATGCATCATATTTTAAATGCTTCCTAAATTTGGGAAAGAATGCTTCAAATAAGGCTGTATTAGGGGAAACTGGGCGTTGCAATATATTTGTACTCACCAGATTACGAGTAATAAAATTTTGGGTGAAGTTATTAAAAATGGATTCTTATAGGTACCCAAGGCAAAGTTATATGTTCCTAAAGCTACAAGATGATATTGGCAAGCTTAATTGGGCATCAGAGGTTAGACATTTACTTTTTTCGACTGGATTTTGTCACGTGTGGATTTCACAAATGGTTGGAAATGAATGTAATTTTTTATATGTTTTTAAGCAACGTCTTCAGGACATTTTCTTCCAAGAATGGTCTATGTTTATAAATAATTCAAGTTTCTTAGAACACTATTCTTCTCATAAATCTCTGTTAGAACCGGAGTTATATATTATGAACCTACAAGACAAATCGTTAATAAGGGCGTTGTGTAAATTTAGAATTGGCTTTCATGATTTTAGAATTCACTATTTACGCAAACCCAATAGAGCTTTCTATGATGTAAATGAATCCATCTGTAAAACTTGTAATACAGGTAATATTGAAAGTGAATTTCATGTATTATTTGTGTGTACCAAATATTTAGATTTAGGAACTAAGTATTTATCATTTGTACAAACACCTGTTAGAGATGAACAAACATTGTCCAGTCTGTTAAGTTCTAAAAGTATTGATATTATCAAATCTATTGCAATTTATTTAAAACATGTCTTTAATGCAAGAAATGCCACCACAACCAACACGTGCATATAATTGTAGCAAGTGTATTTGTACTATAGGCCTTTAGGCCCGAAATACTGAATAAAAATGAATCTGAAAAAAAAAAATCAAACATAGACAATACAATGCAAACAAGACAAATATATACTTTGTACATACTGACTGAGTCTTGTGGTTGTCAGGTATAAACCGTCACTGCAGTCCCCGTGTGTAACCGGGTGCATCAACACGGAAGTAATATGTAAGTCTGCCTGCATATCACTCGCTTCTAACTGGTTTCTAAATATAGCTGACTCAAATGTTAGTCATATGAAAGCAGGTTTAGTGTAATGCGAATGAAAAGACTTTAAGAAATGAATTAAGTTATATGACGCCATGTCAGCTTGCTAGCCTGGAACTATGCAAGTTTTGACGTTTACCATTCTGATGAATCACACGTGCTGGCAAACATGGACAGGTAATCGTGAATTAGACGTCAACCGACGATCGTAGTTTTTGAACGCGCCTATTAGAAGCTCTACTCACGATACCTAACTCCTGTCTCTTTAGACAAGAGCCGCGATGGGGTCAAGACCTGACCCTATTGCAAGCCTCGGCTAGTGTCTCTTTAACTCGGGGCGTTGTGCAACCCATGTTATGAGTCGATTCCCAAGTTGAAATACAAGGTTTTCCCCAAATCTGTTCGGGGAGCAGTCTTATGTGCGAGCAGAAATGAATGTGATTTAATTAACAGTTATTTTCCAAGAATATGATTACAGATCACTACAAAGAAATCATGATACCATTTCACGGCAGTACCGATATTATGATTATAGTAATACAGATGTATCAATACAGATTACTTACTGTCAGGAAAGGAATAAGTAGAATTGACTGTAGACTGTGTGCTGGAAGTCTGACAATAGTACAGGGAGTTCCTCCTCTTGCCTGTCAGCTGGTAGTTGATGGTGGCTGTCCAGCCAGTGTGTCCCTCTACTGCTGCTGGGCTGGTGGACACTCTGGTCCCGTCGCTGTACAGCGTCACTGACGGCGATGCATTGGAGACTGCGACGCAGGTAATATACGTTTGTAGTTCTAGTAAGG